>NC_056726.1:578190668-578435668 GCF_019279795.1 Protopterus annectens
CAGGGGTTACTCGCTCTAAAGACCTTAACCTGGTATGTCACATTTATATAACCTGCTGGAGGGACAGATTTGTCTCCCAGAGGTTACCACACCTTTGGAACAGACTCCCACTTCATGTCAAATAGAGCACCTCATTGGCCCTCTTTAAACGCAATCTGGACGATTGGATGGATAACTGTAAATTCACCCCAGGGGTTCCACCTGTGTCCCTCTTGGGCAGGAACAATAGGTGCTGATTGGGGAAATAAGGGTAGAACTTGGCTTGGCCTGTAAGGGCCCTAGGACCATTAGCCCAGTAAATTTCTTCATTCCCGTGATCCTATGAATGTGCTATTCTAGCAACATTTTAAGTGTATGACAGCAATATTTAAAATCTGTCCCTATTTTTGGGCCTTTGTTCCCCCATTAATTTGGGATTTGTCCAGATTTCAGAGCTAAGAGGTTGATATCTATGCAGCCACCACAAATAACTGATGTAGTTTATACACAGTGTTTCACTTCCAAATAATAGGTATTTGCTCTTATTTGCTACAAAGTGAGACAGATTGCCACTGTCATTCTCTGTGATTGTGCCATCATAACCTGTGACTTAAAATCACATGGCTGCATGACTCCTTTAACTAAGAAAACCCTATTTTGCAACTCAGTCATAGATGAATTTACATCATGTAGAATGCACATACCTTTACTGCACCATTTGGTATGCATATACAGTGGTAACAATTCACAGTCTGTACATATTTATGGCCAGATCATTGCACATACAATTAAGTAGAGAAGACAGTTAAACATTTCTGCAAAGAAATTGCAATCTATCTACTGAATGAAAGGAAAAATAAACGACAGAGCCATACCACCCACAGAATTAATTTGTACATTCTGCATTACACAAGCAACTGACTCCTGAGTAGTGTGTCAGATTTCGGTACTTTTCCCCATTTGAATTCCTGCAGATTAGTTGTGAAATTTTCAAGTCATCATCTTCTTTTGGCTGTTCCCGTTAGGGGTCGCCACAGCGGATCACCTGTTTCCATTTCTTCCTGTCCTCTGCATCTTGCTCTGTCACACCAACCAGCTGCATGTCCTCTCTCACCACATCCATAAACCTTATCTTAGGCCTTCCTCTTTTCCTGTTACCTGGTAGCTTCATTCTTAGCATCTTTTTCCCAATATACTCAGCATCCCTCCTCAGCACATGAAATTTTCAAGTAATGTTGCAAAATATTAACACTTACTTAAAAAGAAACACAAAATCAGCAAACGTGGCAGGATATCCAGTGCTCAGCAATGAAATGATCATCATGCATCAGTGTGTGTGTGAGTGTGTGTGTGTGTGTGTGTGTGTGTGTGTGTGTGTGTGTGTGTGTGTGTGTGTGTGTGTGTGTGTGCACATGCGCTCATGCACACGCTGGCAGAATACAAAATATACAATATATACAGCAAAACAGAAGAATAAAAAATCTAGGTTAAATCAAATTTATTAAATTGGTCTTATAGATCCAAATGTCATATTCTCTATACTGCTCACTTTGCTTTCCATTTGTAAAGCTTTTATCAAATAAATATGATTGTTTTACTTAGTGTTTTCCATTACTATTCATACTGAAAACATTAAATTGCAGTTACAATTCATAAATCTGAAAGCCTAGGTTAAAATAATTCATATATATGTTTCTGTAAATGCAAGCCTTCAAAGTAAATCTCCTAAAATTGTATTCTTATGCTCCTATTTTATGAGGTGCTTTTACATGCTAAACTAGATTTACTTTAAATACAATGAGAGAATGAAAAACATCTTCTTAATTGCTTCTTTCCTACATCAGAATGGCAAATCTCTGGATAAGTTTACAAACACTCCATGTTTATAAGATGGAGCACTTAGGTCATACAACATGTAATGCATTAAGCATCAATTTTCCAGATGAAATTCGTCAATTCAAAGGCAAGATCAAGATATACACTTTAATGCAAATGCTGTATTCGCTATTTTTACCACTTGGGGTAATTTGCATGCTTTAAAATATGTTATTGCAGTCTAAGGTATTTTAGTGGGATTTAACTGCTTTGTTTATGAATAGTTTTTTTTATATTTGAAGTCACTGAAGTACTTAAATGCTTGTCAGATAAAATTTGAAACACACTTACAGATTGTGTCAGAAGAAGTAGAATACGTCTGGCTTTTACAATTCATTTATAACATGGAAAATCTACATGCTGTTATTTGAAAACCCTGAAAATATACAAAAGAAATAACATATAATAGTTAACAAATGTACAAGAGAGCCATCTATAGCAGGTGGTACAATTCGTTTCAACCTTTCCAACATTCAGTGAACAGCATAGAGAATTATGAGCAGGTCTACTAATGTAACAAGGTATTATACGTTTGAGATATGGATGCCAAGAAGTTCACCTGAAGAACAAAGCTCAAGAGGTGAATTCTGTCATCCATTTCAGGAACACACCCACTCATAATTCTTTGCAGTTCATGGAATTGTATCTGCTCCATGTACAACTAGTTACAAAAAAGTGCAACGTGTTTTGCCAGCTTTCAAAGATGTAAAGCACTTAGCAAGCACTGTCAAAAAGAAAGCATAATGTGTTATATTTGGACAAGATTACTGTCACAGGCAGCAGGCAGAAACAAATATGTTTTTAATTCTACCTCTTGTTTTCTGGCCTGTACTGGCAGGTTTAACTGCATAGCACAATACCCGATCTTAACAAGTGAACTAACGATTGTTAAGACCTGGTCTCGCACTACAGAAGCACTTAACTGGTTTGTCTTCATCATGATATTGGAGTTTAATTACCATGCTCCATGCACTGCAGTCTCCTTGGGAAAGGGTTGGGAGGGTGCCCTAATGGTTAAGGTGTTTGCCTTACAAACACAAGGTACAGGGTTTGAATCTCACAGGGGATAATTGGCTAGGCTTAAAATGGCTCACAAGGGCAGTTAGCCTAGTATTAATCTATGAATTCCATGTCCAATTGCAGTGAAAACAGTGATCTCACATGCTGACTACATAAGTATGCCCAAACTGAGAACCCACCAGTTTGCCCTAGCCATTGCTGAACACTTTTTGTTTTCCCACAAATCTAAAAAAAGAAATGAAGATTTCACACCTGTGCTGATACAAGAATAGAAGTCTATATTGGCTTGACATATAGGGAGCTCCAAAAGCTAAGGCTGAATGAAGGAGATGCCCACCCACAAAGGGATGGGGAGATGGCATTATGACCCATCAAGTAGGGTCCATTTATAGACCAACAGACACAGTATGAATGTAGCAGCTATATCTGACTTAGTGAGCCCTTTTACAGTTTCTATGACTGGGCTAAATTGCATGCAGTTCTACTAGGATGGAATGAGCTGAAAGAAGCATAAGAACCAAGGTTAAGACGGCTGAGTTCTGTAGTGCTGTTGTACCAAACAGCCACGTGAACAGGATTTGCCTAGTCACTATACAGTCTTACTTCCCTGGTCTAAAAAACATTTTCTCAGTTTTCTTGAACTCATGCACTTGCTACAGGTAAAACCTGAGCTTGTGCATCCAGGGTACAAAGAACTCACTTTTTTTACAGCTTATAATCCAGCAAAGAAAACATGGAAATGAATGTACTGATTTAGGAACAGTTCAGAATTTACTTTTGGAAGAAGATGTGGGATGGTTCTGAATGTCACCCATTCCTTCTGAAAAGTCAGTTGCAGTTCCATCCACTTGAGGGAATGAAGCTCTGGGATCTTATAGGGAGAAGAGATAGCAACAAAGAGGAGTGCTTTTCAAACAACAAATTCCAGTACTCTCAAACTCGTAGGCTCAAATGGTGTATGAGCAAACCTGTTTACTGTGAATTTCAAATCCCATGAGAGGTAGTTATGCTGAGGAGGATGAGAATGCAGCCTCCCTTAAGGAACTACATGAACAGCCAATGCTGGCCATAATCCAGACTTCCACAGTGGCAAGATGGGTAACATTGTTAAAAAATGTACCCTGACCTTGGAATTACTGTTGTACAAGCTAAATATGTGCCCAAGACAGAGAAGGATTACCTAAGAATTGACCAAATGAGTACCGCCCACCCATTTAGATCACTTCTTATTTGAAGGCATGAGTCTGCTGAGTAGTTGGCTTTCTAGCAGTCTCAATATGCTCCAAAAAGCCATCTAGTGCATAGACAATAAAAAAATAGTCCACAACAGGAAGTAAACTGTGAGCTGGAGCCAGCTTTCACTCCAGCCATTTGTGATGTCCCTGGCTGGAGCTAAGACTAATTCCTGTACTACCAATTACATAGCATCCTTGATATCAGGCTGTATGCGATGGATATCTCAAGGCTCCTCCATCTTCTTTTTCAATCCAAGATAAATACTGTACACCTCCTCAAAAATCAAGGCCAATTCATCTCATCTATTTTCTTTGACATGTCAAAAGCTTTCAATACAGTATCACACCAAAAACTTCTTAACATACTAGCAACTTACAACCTCAGTCAGACTTCTCTATCGTGGTTCCACAGCTATCTTTATGACAGACAACAATCTGTCAAATGGGAAAATAATCGCTCCCCCCTACTACCTATCTCTACTGGAGTACCTCGAGGTTCCATCCTCGGACTGCTTCTATTCATCATATTTACCAATAACCTCAGCACTAACAGTCAGCTAGCCTCCATCATTCAATACTCTGATTCCTCCCTTATCTGCTCTGCCCCCACTGTTCTGGAGCTGCAACACAAAACACAAAAATCCCTCCATGACATTGAAAACTATCTCACCAACCACCACCTCTTACTTAACCAAAACAAAACAAAACTATTGTTCTTTTCCAATACCAAACCCCAAAAAAACATTAATCTCCTCATTATCTACTCTTCCAACAATACAAAAATCAAACTAGTAGAACAAACATTACTTCCAGGTGTCACAAACACATAGCACTAACCATCAAAAAAGTACACATTAAACTTGGCCCACTCTACAGGGCCAAACCATTCCTTACCAACAACTCCAGACTAACCACAGACAGATCTCACCTACTATCCACCCTCCTATACTCTTCCCACATCTTTACCAACCTACACAAAACAGACTTAAATAGAGTCCTGCTCCAAGAAAATTGCCAAGTTTGCCACAGATTGACCTCATTGATCACACCAATGTATTGCACTTCATGAATTCAACTGGCATGAGTTTACCCAACCTATTATCACTGAACCAACTAACCATTGCCCACGCCACCATCCACTATCCTGAAAACCGTCCTGCTTTCAAAGACCTATTTCAAACAAATACTATCCACAGGTCTCTAAGGTCTTCCAATAAACTTCTTCTAAAGGTAACTAAATCCAACAATAACTATGGTGTCTCCTTATATTCTAAAGTGTCTAAAACCTGGACCTCAATACCCAACACATCCTAAACACAACAAATAGTCACAAATTTAAGCTACTTCTGAAATAACACTTTACCAATCATTACCCATGCTCATGCACATTTCCTGGTTAATTTTTACTTTCCAACCTACACCAACTTCATATTACCTGTCTCAGCTCCTTTTTTCCCCAGTGAGGCCAACTTTTTATATATACCATAGCCTATTCTCCTGTTTCTCCCACTACCTACTGTTAATGTTAATCATGTCATTTTGTGATCTAATCACGATGTTAAAAACTATAAATCAAAAGTTTTTTTAATTATGGGGGGAATTCAATAAAGTCTACATGGAGTGATTTTCTGTGTAGGCAAAGTGGCAAGAAGCTTACATGGAACTAAGCAACCGTGCAATCAAGTAAAAAAAGCAGACAGGCGTGCATGAGTGTGCAGACAAGAATGTGTCCGTGGCATGCAGATCACCTCATAAGCAGGTGAATTGCATGGAAATGAGGTTGTTTTATGATCCAGGAAGCAGATAGGTATTCATGCAGATCTTGTGTTGGTGTTAGAAAATGTTCTATGTACAAGACAGTTAAAATTGAACAGGGGCTGTAAAAGCCCATTTAGAAAGTAAGAAATTTCATAATAGGCACAGATATGTGCAAAACTATCCCCTGTGTGTTCAAAACACAATGCAAAATAATATAAAATATATTTTTTTTAATACCCATATTACGTCTGCATGGTGCACAGCAGTGAGCAAACATGCCATTATGGAAAAAAATATTAAAAAGTTTAAACAGTAAAAATAAGACATATGTAAAAATAATGCATTATAGGGCCCTGCATATAGTATGTACAATGGTAGATTTCAGTGGTTGCTAAGGAGGCAAGCAGTGGAATAGTGAAGTATCCAGGTTTTGTGCACTGATTTGTATGAAAATGATCTGGGGTTAGTGAATAGCAAAAATGGGCCACTATGTCTGCTAATAAAAGCTGTGTAGCCCCAGAACCATGTTGGTGTCCACAGAGGAGCTAGCTGACATCAAAAGGGATGTGTCGCAATATGTTTAAGTGGATTGGAGCTCAGCGGCTCCCGTTTGTGTACCACTCAGCTTAGGTAAACAGGGGGGGTGTCCAGTGCTGCTATGGTTTGTTTAGCTGTGAGGCACATGTTGTAGCTGGTTTAAGCTGTGCTGAGCATGCCCATACATGAGGGTGCATCCAGACTACTAAGCAGTGTTTATACCAGCGCCACAGGCTTGCGAGCCTTGGAAAGTTAATCATGTATAAATGACTGATAAACCCTGTTCCACTGACACTGAGCCATTCAATCCTCTCAGTGATATACCTGCCATTTGGAATGCATCATAGTTAGCCAATCACATAGGCTGCATCTGCAGTGCACCACTATAAAGTATGTATACACCCTACAATCTGATTTTCCCCCCTACTCTGCACCATTGGAATACAGACTTGGGAATTTTAAATGACAAAATGCTAGGGGCTGCTGTTGCACTGCTACATCTGTATGTGCTAGAGGCTGAGGTCAGTGATGATGCTGTTGCTGGCAATAGGCCTAGGCTGAGAAGGAGAAGAGTGTTCAGGCCAAGGGTAACCTTCCAGGAGCTACATGAGCTGGGGATTGTAGAGCGATACTACAAGAACTCGAGCTTTGCCGTCCTCAACTCAGACCCAGAGCCAACAGAGGGAACTCATCCAAGTGGAAACAAAGGTATGTGCAGCCCTTAGAATACTAGCTACAGGTTCTTTTCAAAGACCAACTGAGGACATGATGGGGGTCTCACAGGCATCAGCATCTAGGGTACTCCACCATTTCTCATCTGCCATGCAAACACATGCCAGTGAGCACATTTATTTACCCCGCACCCCTGAGGAGAGGGCCAGCAGTATGAATCTCTTCTACCATATAGCACACTACCCTGAGGTACTGGGTGCCATAGACTGCACTCATGTACACATCAAAGCACCATTCAGTGAGAAGGGTAGAGTCTACATCAACCACAAGGGGTATCACTCCAACTGCCAGGTTGTGTGCAATGCCCAGGGCATTATCATGAGTGTGTGTGCCCACAGCCCTGGCAGTTATCATGACTTCCATATCTGGCACTCATCACAGCTGTACCAGATGTTTGCCACGGGAGATATCTCATATGGCCATCTACTGGGGGATGCTGGCTAGGCACTGGAGCTGATGGATAATGACACCCATCAGAAATGCACACACACCTGTTGAAGAACACCATAATGAGGCACACATACACACAAACTAGCAACATCATAGAGTATGTGTTTGGGCTGCTCAAGTCACGGTTCTGCTGCCTTAGTATATCTGGTGGAGTCCTGCAGTACTCTCCAGCCACATGTGCACAGATGTTCACATTATGTGCCATGCTACACAATATGATCCTGCAGAAACAGCTGCAGCAGGATCATCACAGGGAAGGGACACACAGCTCCCCACCAGTGCCAACATCCCCACAGCGACACCCACAGGGGGACTTGAAGGAGGGACCCCCTGAGGCTGTCCCTGTAGGCAGATGTAGGTGTGTCCAGTATGCCCTGGCCTTGGCAAAGAGGCAATGCATAACACATGCCCTGACAACCTAGGGTCCCAGGGTCTGACACCTCACTCTGACTCACATACATAGTAAAAGGATGCCAGCCACGCCACACAACCTGTACCTTACCATGTATTTGCTGTGTACTGCATGCATCAAACAGAGTCAGCCCTGAAGCACTGTTATCTCAACTGCTGCATTCACAAGGTAAGTCACTCTCTTTTGCAACAAATGTATGGGGTACTAGACTTGCATGTATGCAACGGAATAGAGTGGACTACTGAGCTACCTGCAGAGAACTAACAGCTATGTGGGACAACAGGAACTCTGTACAATACTGGCTGCCCAATAATATGCATTAGGGCACAAGGCAGAAAACCACTGCAGTATGCGCGGGAAATGCCAAACAGCAGGGTCATAGGACAGACACATGACTGTCAATGCTAGAGTCCCCTAACCCCAACACAGCCATGTTCCCATACAACTGCAGTAACAGTATGTTTGCAAGGTTATAGCAGCAGACCACACAATCCCAGGGCTGTCCCAAACAACCTGGCTACAGGTTCTATTTCCACAATATGCAGGGGTCAAAGTGTATGTCTCTGCTGTTGATAGTGTCAGGAGTTAAACTTCACTTTTTGGTGGCTGGTGTTGGCTTAGTGAGCTAAGTACATTAGCATGGTTGATGGTATTCATGGTTCAAAGCTGGCTGCACCTACAATTTTGCATGTGAGGTACTCCTATGGTAGTAGTCCCACACACTGTCAATATGTCACTATTTGTTACTGCAAGAAAGCTGGACAAAGCCAGAGACAATGGAGGGGCAGGGGGGCATATCTATGGGCATTACACATGCTCTAAGTAACCTAGAAGGTTGCTAGTATAACAGGAGGTTGTAACAAGTCAGAGTAGCAACAGGACGTAAAGGCCATCACGTAACTGTGTCAGTACTTACAACAATTCAGTGGGCACCATTTAGTAGTATATTACCAAAAAAAACACAACTGTCTCAGGAGCAGAGCAGACATATGGGGTGGAACTCTGGACATCCTGCTAAACATATACAGTCAAAGGTGTGAAGTCTATAACCCTGTGTGTGGTGTTACATCATGTACCCCAATCACAGCATACCTGCAACCACCTAGAGCAGGAAATATGGACAAAGCCATGAACAGGAGTGGGACAAAGGCCCACATATAAGGAGAAGGATTAACTAATGGCCAGACAAATGTAGAAAGTGCAGAGAATATCAGGTCATGCAGTGGCATGAGTTCACTGGTGTGTATGGAATCAGTAACTGAAATGCCTGTCATTAGTTCCTAACATCAATCTATAATGATTTGCCAATAATGTACCAGAAAACCACAATGCTATGTAAAACATACCAGACATATGATGCAAAACCCTGTACAGTTATAACAATCTGTACACTCCCTAGGTATGAGTCATATTTATTTATTATTTTATTTTATTTTACATTTGTTTACCGGGAAAGTTTGATTGCACACATGTCCATTTTCAGCGGAGGCCTGGGGAGAAAAGCTCCAACAAATACGAAACAGTAATATAGTTAACATTTATTCAGCATAGATATTAATACATGATAATACATTTTTACAAGAAAACTGTGATTAATTCCATGAATAAATGTATAGAATATGTCATTTCACACCAAAAACAGTAGAGAGAACACACAGAAGAGTATTCACTATAGTAGAGGAATTAGCTATAATTAGTATTCATGCTGTAGCTTATTTACAATAGAAGAGGGATTAGATGCAATTAGATAGTTGTAGCTGTACAGTGTGGAAAAGGGGTGAGTTAGGGAGTTAGGGGTTGAACATTTGTAGAGCATTACCAGGTTTAAAATATTTGTAAGAGATGGTTAATAGTGGTAAGTTGACAGATCTAGTTAAGCCTAGTTGGTGAGAGTAAGGTTATGGGCAGTGGTAGCCTTAGGAGAGAAAATTGTTTTAATCTAGTCAGGGGTATTGCAGGGACATAGCCACTTGTTTTTTAAATGAGTTTTTAGTTATGTTTTAAATTGAGAGAGGGTTGGGATAGATGCTATTTCATATGGTAGTGAATTCCAGACTTTGCCTATATAGTTTGTGAATAGCGATTCCCCGGCTAAATTTCTGGCTGACTCAATTTTAATGACTGGTTTGTTGGTTGAGTGTAACGTTCTGGTACTGGTATATGGTGGCAGAATATTTTGGAGCATGGGTGCTTTTCCCCTTTGGTATAATATCTTATGGGCCATGGTTAGTTAGTTATAGAGCAGGAGATTTGGGAATTCCAGCCAATTGAGTTTTTTTAAGGGGGGTAGAGTGGTGAGTTCTTGATGGGGAATTGGTGGTGAATCTAGCAATTTTGTTGTAGCAGGCTTCAAGCTTGACTAATTCTGATTTTCTAAGGTTAGTGAGTATGGGAGATGCATATAGTAGTGTAGATATCAAATGTGATTGGACAATTTTGGCTTTAGTGTCACTGGTAAAGTATTGTTTGTTCCTACATAATGTTCCAAGTTTTTTATGAACTTTTTTTACCGTTTGAGATATGTAGGTATCAAATCTCATATTACAGTCAATTTCTACGCCTAACAGCTTGGTATGAGGTGAAGGGGAAATGCTTATATTATCTAATGAAGTTATGTTAAAAGCACATGGGGAAGCATATGATTTAGTGGACTGAAATAACATAAGTTTGTTTTCTTGGGGGTTAAGAATTAACTGTGAATTAGTTAGCCAGGTTTCAATTTCTAGGAAGGATAGTTGTGTTACTTTTTGAAGTTCTTCTATGGTACTAGCAGCACAGATGACTGTTGAGTCATCTGTGTACTGAATGAGAGATGCTCGTGGGATTGAGGTGTGTAGGTTATTTGTGAAGATTGAGAAGAGTAATAGCCCTAAAATTGAGCCTTGTGGAACCCCTAGTGTTACGAGAAGGAGGGATGATAATGTTTGCTGCCAGCGTACAGGTTGCAGACACTCGGTTAGATAGCTCTGGAACCAGCCAAGGGTAGATTAGGACATGTTAAGGTCAGAGAGGACATTCAGGAATTTGCTGTGTGAGACCATATCAAAGGCATTTGATAGGTCTAAGAATATAGAGGATATATAATTACCATTATTTCTATGGAAGTTGATCATGTTTATTAATGACATTAATGCGGTAATTGTACTGTGAAATGGTCGGAAGCCATTCTGAGTATCGGTTAGTAGTTTATTAGTATGCAGGTAGTCTGTGATTTGTTTACGGACAATTCTTTCAAGAATTTTAGAGAGAGAAGATAGGATTGCTATTGGGTGACAGTTTAACAGATCAGTAGAAGGGCCACCTTTATGAAGATGTGTTATATGTGAGACTTTCCAGATGTTGGGGACTTGGTGTTCAGTTAAGGATCTGTTAATAAGGATGGATACTGGATAGGCAGTGGCATCAGTGGTTAATTTTAGGAAGTCTGCCGGTAAGTTGTCTACTGCTGGAGTGGTTGGCTTTAGTTTTTTTTAGTAGTTTTTTGATAGTGTTCATTGATACTGGTTGCAGTGCAAATATGGCTCTATTATTGTCTGGTAGAGAGCTGGCTGAGCTAGAAGAAGGGTTTTGTTTTTTAGACAATGCCAGTTTAGTCTCGGTAAAGTATGTATTGAATTGGGTGCTAATATTGTCATTAGTATCGGTTGTAGTAAAAGGGGATGTTGTAACTTTGCCTGGTCGGAAAATCTTGTTTATAGCTGTCCAGAATTTCTGTGGGTTATTGCAGTGTATGATTTGAGCTTTGTAATAATAATTTATTTTATCCTATTTAATGTGTTTTTTTTATTGATTTCTGAGTTCACAATAGGTTTGAAGTGCTGAGTGTGATTTTGTTGTGTGCCAGTATTTCCAGGTTTTATCTCTTGTCCTTAATAGCGATCTAGGTTCTTTAGTTAACCATGGGGCAAGGTTTGATTTAACTCTTATAGTTCTGGTGGGGGCTTGAGCATCTTGGAGAGACAGGAAGGTAGTATTAAAATAGTGAACAGCTTCATCTAGTGGGAGATGGGTGAGTGGTGTTCAGCTACAGTGTTTGAGATTATATATGAGGTCATTGAAGTTGAGGTGCTTTTTGGTAAATAATTTATTTGGCTGGACTGATATTTTGTCTGAGTAAGTAGGTTGGGTAATGGTCACTAAGGCTGTCTGGTAGACAAATGCAGTGAGACTGCAGTTGGTTGATCTGTTGGTCGGTATCCAGTCAAGTATTGATTGCCTGTTGGATGTTTTATTATACCTGGTGGGTTGTTGTATGAGCTTTGCGAAGCCATGCAGGTTGATGTAATTTGTTTGGGGTTTGGGAAATACAGTCTGCCCAGTCTATATTAAAGTCACCCATAATTATTGTTTCCTGAGGAAGCTTTTCTGATATCCAATTTAGTATGCGTTCAACTGTCTGTGTATTATCTCCTGGTGGGATATAGATGCCAATTATGTTTATATGTCTTTTGGGATTAATGATCAGTTTTCTAAGTATTAACTCTGCATTGTCAAATGCTAGAGTTTTAATGTCCAATATTTCTAAGGATAGTTGGCTCTTGGAGAGAAGGGCTATTCCACCTCCTCTTTTACCTAGCATGTCCTTACAAATGATGTTATATCCTGGTAGTAGAATTTCATTATCAGAGATTTCTGGTTTTAACCAAGTTTCAGTGGTAAGGATGATGTCTGGGAGAATAGAGCAAGGTTAGCATGTAGTTCATTATTTTTGTTTTTGATACTCCTTATATTAATATTCAGTAGTAGGATATCATTCTTATGTCTAGGGAGAAAGGGAGTTGAGTGAAGGAGGTTGCTGTTGTTTCCAGGTGTATTGATGTGGATGGGTGATGGGCTGGGAAGGGCTGGGATTAGGGTGAATGTATCCACTACAAGCTATATTGGATGCAATTATGGCTAGGGTTATATGTATTTCTGTATATGTCTGTTGAAATTTTCTGGGTGTGTTCAAATTCATGGGTGTGAAAGTAGTTTATAATGAGTGTGTTGTTATGGTGAGATGTTGATTAAAGAACAGGAGATTGAAATGTTTGTGGGTAATTATGGGAGGTAGAATGTGAAGGGATGGGCTCAATTAGGTTGTGGGGGTTAGGCAAGGATAATTGTACCTGCTACTATTATTATTAGCAGGGTTGTAAGAGTACATATTTGTTATTTGTAGTGTGTGGGACAATGGTGGGGGCCTATTGTTATAGGTTATTTGTTCTGAATGGCCATGTTAGTATATGCTGGTAGGGTCTTTGGTTTAGCTAGTTGGGTATTTAGAAGGAGTTAAGAAAAAGTATTAGATATATGGTTAGGACAATTTGTGGTGGTGGGCTTTGATTTGCTGTTGGAACTTACTGGGGAGTGATTATTGTTTGAGGTGATGATCTGTGTTTGTTTGGAGAGGGTAGTGTGTGTGGTTGGATAAGTATAAAATAAAGGAGGAGGGGTGGTGAGAATTGGGGTAGGGTAGGGATCAGAGTGAGCCAGAGCATAGTGAGGGTGAATGGAGTGGGTTGACCCAAAAAGGTAGCGTGTGCGATCTACAAGAAAAACAATCTGTTGTTGGGTAAGTGAATAATACATTAGGGGTCCTGCGCAAAGTTAGAATATGTCTATATGTGTGGAGGGGATGCACAAATGTCCACACCTACATGCAGAATGCTGGGGTTAACTGCAACTACACACACAACTGTTGTCTGATAGTAAAAAACCACAGCCGCATAATGACATAATCCACCCAACCACAGAAACTTGTGCCTATGGAATCTCACACTGTAGACAGACAATGATGAGCAGGTGGTCTAATGTGCAATGGCTGAAACACAGGACCTGGGCAGGCCATATTTACCCTAGCCAATTCTCCACCTAAAAAACTGCAAATGGTCTGAAATGGGGGTACTGGTACCTGTACACACATAGCAGGGGTATTAACAGGTATGGCACTGCTACAACATTAGCTACAATAACAGCATAAAGCAGGTTCATTTTGCAGGCCACACAGGCTGTGTAACACAACATCACTTTGCATAGCCCACAAGTATTGTGGCTGTGGCCACATGCATTCCAAATGTAACTGGTAGCATGTGCAACTAGTACTGTAAGCTGTAGTGTGTAATAGTAGGTAGGTAGGAGTTCTAATATCACATCAGCCACCTTGTATGTGCATGGGTATGTATGTAGATATTTTTTATACAGCAGTACAGACATGCCCATTAAGCCTATGTCTGTGCAATGGCCAATCATTTTATGGCCCTGTGACAAGTGTCCTCCATAACATTGGCCTCCCTGCCAGCTGCTGGTGTCATCCACCTTAACAGCACTGGCAGACACTCTCAAAACAGATAAGCTCCATGTTGCATGGGATAAGTACTTAGTGCAATAGTGTATACTATCTAGATAGGTAGGTCTAATCTCAATAAGTGCAACTGTGTGTGTGTGTGTGTGTGTGTGTGTGTGTGTGTGTGTGTGTGTGTGTGTGTGTGTGTGTGTGTGTGTGTGTGTGTGTGTGTGTGTGTGTGTGTGTGTGTGTGTGTGTGTGTGTGTGTGTGTGTGTGTAATTATTTCCCCTGCAGCAGTGTGCCTGGTTCACCTATGTGTGACAATGGTTATCCATTTTAAGGCCCTGTGCCTACCTGTCACCCCTCCCCATTGGCCTCCTTTACAAGGCCTGCTGATGTCGTCCACCTTAACAGCACTGGCAGACACTGTTAAAGCAAATAAGCTCTATGATGCATGTGATAAGTACTTAGTGCTATAGTGTATACTACTAGATTGGTAGGGGTTCTAATCTCACTGAGGGCAACTGCATGTGTGTAAATATATCCCCTTGCAGCACTGTGCCTGTCTCGCCTATATTTGTGCAATGTTTATACATTTTAAGGCCCTGTGAGCAGCTGCTGGCCCTAAATAACTTACATCTACCTAGGCATAAATGTTATCTGCCTCCACCTACATTTGTAAGTATAGAACCCCCAGGTGACACATATCAAGGTTAGCATGCCTTGTCATGGGGTATGTGTGCAGGATTACTCTGTCCAACCCCATTGGCCCAGACACACTGTGCTACACATACTCACCTAGGTACCAATGCACATATACAGTTGTACCTTGCTGTCTTATTTCCGCTTTGCTACCATGTTATCCTGAGCACTGTATTGCAACCAAGTTTCCAGAGCATAGCCACTCAGACCCCTGGAACATAAACATACAAAGTTCTGAGACACACCTGTCAGTCTGCAACACTACTGCCAATCTAACATCATGCAACAAAGGTATAAACACTTTGATGTGTAGTCATGACACATGCCAGCATACAGCACCTGTCATGGCATAACACTACGGCACTACAAAATGTCAGGTAATGTACTATAGTCACCCTGTGCATCAGACACATATTTACATGTCCCTGCATTGATGTTATGGATGGCAGGGATGTGGCACAGTTATCATCACATGCACAGGGTGTGGTGTGGGGGTGCCAGAGACCTAGGCTGTGCCAAACAGTTGACATGGTGTGTGTGAGTCAGGAAGGGGTGTTGGTTAGCTGGGCCATGGAGAGGTGTCGTGTGTGTCTGTTGGTGAACTGCATGTGACAGTGATGTTTGAGTGTGTGCGCATACACATACAAGTCATGTGCTAGCCCTACACATGGGTATGTTGGAAAGCTGTGGATTGTACATGACAAATGGACAGTTCACCATCTCAGGCCATGAACACGGGAACTGGTTCTGCCAGGGGTGACACTGGCACCACCATGCCCAAGGTCAGATGTGGTACTAGTTGCTGACAGTGACTGGTGTCTGCTAGGTCTTTATCCCTCACAGGATTGCCCAGGACTAGGTGCCTGTGGCCTGCCATGTCATGATGTGGACAGCACCCTCTCTTCTGTAGTGCTGGAGATACTGCCACTATGGGAGTGTGAGTGTGCATGGCCACATGGACTGTCAGCGGATGTTGTTGCTGACCTACTGCCACGTGTTTGAAGCACTACTCCCACTACATGTTCTAGCACAGATGATGTGTAGTCAAGGACTGACAATGTCTTATCCCACCATCTGTCCACTACATTAGTGAAATAATGCATGGTGTCACCAATGTGCTGGAGGGAGTCACGGATGTCAGACAGTGATGCATCCATGATCCTGAGCATCCATCTGGTGTTGCATTTGGAATGTGCCTGTGCCTCCATGATAGACTGAAACATGCATCCAGTGACCCATGATGTCACACCTGTGACAGGTGGTGAATGGGCGGCAGTCTTCCTTCAAGCACCCCTGTCAATCTGCCTGTGTGGGACCTCACCAACTCTCTGGCTGTGGCTAGTATCTACACTCACTGATGCCATTGATGCCACACTCTCCTGTTCGATGCCACCACACTCTGACTGTCCAATATCTGTGCCCACAGGGGACAGGGTATGTGTGGGCATACTGACTGTGTGCAGGGACAAGGGGGGAGGAAGTGGTATGTCAACCCATGAGACAGATTCAGCCCCCAGCAACCCCACCTGTGCCTCATTATGGCCACCATCATCATCAGAATCCGATAAGACATTGACATCAGGTTGTGATGGGGACAGACTCCAACCCCAAAGGTCAACTGTGAGGAGGAAGACAATATAAATACATTACTACCTGCACTATTATGTATGGTGATCCACACACACACACACACACACACACACACACACACACACACACACACACACACACACACACACACACACACACACACACACACACATATACAGGTGAAGTGCTACAACTGCATTACACATACCACATTTTATTTCTGATTCCATGCACAGCACACAAGCAGACTACAACATAGACAGACAAGACAGACCCTTTATAACATGCACTGCAGCTATGTCCAGTTAATGTTGCCAGTACTATATACATGTGAGATAAGCAATATATCAGTGTATGTGATAGACCTACACCTACAACACGGTGCACCCATCTTACACATACTATTACCCCCTGTAAAGCAGACTGCATAGACCTTCACAAAAATAAGTGCAAATATGTTAGAGCTCCTGCAAATACACTACTTCATTTAACCCCTCTGAAACTGAACATACAAGTATTGTACTCTGGCTAAGCATATCAGTTGTGATACAGCAAAATGGCAGCCCTTAACATTCTTAGGTTATATATGATCCATAAAAAAACAAGTATTACACTCACCAGGTACAAGACATTGGACTTCAGACACACCTGACGTACCTATGAAAATGTGAGGGAGAGGTATTGTCAGCAATACAAAATGTGGCATTGCTACAGGATAGTATGTACATATATCAACATGTAGAGTAGGTACTGTGATACTGCCTATGTTGCTGACATTCTGAGAATGTGTGCACATATGTACTTTACAACAAACCCTCCACCCAATGCAGAATGACCTGACATCTGTGTATTGGTATGCAAAGGCTGCTACAATGACTGATACAGTATTACAGTGATGAACACAAGAGGGTTATCTGGACGCTCCTCTGCTGTGGATGCTGTGGCACTCACCTCCACGATGTATGGGATGATGGATGCTTGGGAGCTGGTGGTTGATCCGAGGTTCACCAGGAATTCCTCTGTGGCCAAGAGTGGTTGTTCTGCTGCAGGGCCTCCACCAGTGGTAGCACAGTCCCTGGCCGCAGCAGCAGCCCTTTGTCGTGCAGCATTTGCCATATCTATTGCCTGGTGTTGGACCTGCTCATAGCTTCTGTTCTGTAGCCCTGCATGGTTGACTGCTGCGACGAGGTCAGCCCACAGTGCTGCACATTGCTCACGATTCTGGTGACAGCAGAATGTTGTCAGACTATGTACAGACTCTGCATAGACAAACTGCCTGCACTATCCACTGCTACCTCCCACATCCTACCCTGCCGTCTATCAACACAGTATGTATGTTGCTATCAGCAACTTAGTAGCAATACCGGTTAGGTCCCTGTGTGCCATGATGGAGTGTGCTGTATGTCTCCACTCCCATCAATGCCATCTACTGTGGTGTGTCCCCTACGGGCAACATCCTAGTACCATGTCATACAGCCACTGTAAGACAAATAGGTGCATGTTATTACAGGTATATGGGACAGTCCAGCAACATCCATGTGCCACAATGACAGACAGCAATGCAAATGTGCTGTAGGGTATCTTCCTTGTAGGCATTCTACCTCTCCAGTGCACAGATGTTTGCGGAATGTGTACGTGTGCCTGATATATGCGGTCCTTTTGCCAGAAATATGTGGATGTCTGGTAAATGGTTGGATAATAATCGCTGGTTATTCTCAGAATATAGAGAATCTGGCTGTCACACACCAGAACCCTCAGAAAACCATTATGCTACCCTTACTTTGTATGACCAATATGTACACTCTGTCTCTGAAGGTGGGCCTGTGTCACCCCACTAATAATGGCTATGACCTGAATTCCTGTTGTAGGGGGTTGCCAGGTATGTTAGCCATAGCTGTCAAACAATGAGATACGAATGTTGACAAAACAGTGACCTAGCCAGAGTACATCAGGGACAGTCAGGGTCACCTGTACAATGTCTGAACTATTCCTGTGTGACATTCACAGACTGAGAGGAGCTGAATGACAATACATCATGTGATATGACA
Source organism: Protopterus annectens (assembly GCF_019279795.1). Lineage (NCBI taxonomy): Eukaryota > Metazoa > Chordata > Ceratodontiformes > Protopteridae > Protopterus > Protopterus annectens. The sequence continues at coordinate 578,209,273 of NC_056726.1, forward strand.
GCTGTGTCCACCTTTGCCTACTGTCACTATGTCTAACACATAATCTAGTAGCATTTGTATAGGAGACGACCATTGTAAGAGGGAGTGGGAGGGCCAGAGCTGTGATTTAAGTCACAGCAGGCACACTTGAGAGGCATGCCTGTAGCTGTTGGACAGCAGACTATCACCAACATGTCATTCCCAGAGATGTATTACAGGCCTACTGTTGTAATCCCTATTCCCCATAACTGCATTCTCCTATCTGCATCCCATTATATGGGGACTTGTATTACATACCTGGTAGAGTGATGTAATACTTTTGTGCACAAATCCTCAAGAAAAATGCTTCCACAATCACAGTCTGTCTTGGTAAAGCAATTTACAGACCTGTTTTTCATAGGCAGCTGCTTGTCTTTTATAGGTAATGCTCAATAATAGGTGATTGCCTGTGCACCAGTCACTGGCTTAGACCTGCTAATTGCATCCAGAACAGCTGGGTAGCACTTTCATTAGCCAATGACAAGCCACAACAGTACAATATTTAAAGCCTTCATGTAGGACTTGGCCCCTTTCTTAGTCTGTGAGATGGACATTATTGAGGTGTGGAGACTACAGCATCGCAAAGGGTAGGTACGAATACAGACCACTGTTGAGATTTATGAGGTATGTCCACAGTTTTGCATGCTATGTTTGGCCATTGTCAAATGACTTTGTGATTATCTTGCAATTCAGTGTTAAACAATGTGGGTTGAGGTCAGTAAGGGGGAAGAGACATGTGAGTGTCAGACATCATACCCATCAGAATATGCAGGCTGCTGCAGTATCTGATGGTCTATCAGCTCTGAATGTTTGCAGGGGCAGGCTGTGACACATGTCCCTGTCGCTTGTCCTTTGCCCCCCACCCCTTTATGTATGGGTGCTGTGTGGTTCCCATGTTCTAGGGGGTTGTGATGTATGGTAGGTCTGTGGCAGGTAGCTCCACATGATGCAGTCTGCAGCTGCTGCTTTTTGCCTAGGGCTCATAGTGGGGAGTGTGTGAACACTTTGGAGGACAGCAAGCTGTATGTGTCACTGAGGGAGCAGTGTTAGCTCTGTCATTACAGCCAAGTCAGGGTGAGGATACCCATAACAGTCCAGTCAAGGCATGTGGTTAAGGTATATCTATTATGTAACAGTGCCAATCAGTGAATAGTAGGTGAGATATAGGTAGCCTATACGAATAAGTGCAGTGTTTCCCAACCTACATGCCTTTGACTTGCTAAAATGGGTAGCAGTTAATTGAGTAGCAGCAACCTGTTTTGGTGAAAACTGCATGACTAAGTCATTATTTGCTGTATTCACAAGAATGTAACTGAAGTACAATGCAATGGATTTGAACCCAGGACTGTGGATGGCAAGATGTACTGCACGCAAGGCATTTATCAGACTGAGCTACTCATTCAGTGCTACAGCAGCTGTATTTGCAACATATATGGGCAAGCATACAGTCTGTGACACTGGAATTGCATTAGCATGTGTTTTCTGTTGGGTATGAGGTGTGACACCGAAATGTCTGTCATGATCTTCTAACCTCAATCTTTAATGACTTGCCAATAGTTTAGCAGACACATATGTTTTTGTGAAAACTGTGCCAAACCTAGGGGACACAACTGTGGACATTCTGCAACAGTCTGTACAGCTGACAGCTATAACTGCTATCCCAGGCCTCACGTACATTCATTATTATTTATCTGTCTGTGTACTGGTGCAGTGTGTGCATCACAGTCCCAAATACACTGCCAATTTCCCTATTATATATACTTGCAGTGTGTCAGTGGCAATCAGGATATGTTGTAGGAAACACCTACTTTACTTCAGAGCTGAGTGGCCTAGTAGGCTAATGCACTGTGCTATAGTTGACAGGGGCCTGGGTTTGAGACAGGGTGAGGACACTTATTTTGCAGATGTACCTAACACTGGCAGAAATACATAAGATGATTAAGGCAGTTTTAAGCAGCTTTAAGTGGGTTTGCGCAGTGCACTGCACCGCTTAAACCCGTGCTAATTTTAAAAAAGAAAAGAAAAAAGGGGTAATAGGAAAGTGGTGAAATAGAGAGAAGCAGGGGGAAAAAACATACTGAAAGGCAGGTAGGTATGTGCAGGATGGGTGTAGGAAAGGACCATAGCTCCCCATTTCTTGTACAGCAACAGCTGTGCAGGTTGTGCAGAATTTGAAATTTCCAGCCTCACACCTCAGAGAGAGGTGTGAGTAACTGTGTTGACTTATTCATGTAATAATTAATTGTGTCCAGTGGACACGGGTAAAAACTGGAGAAGTATGTATGGGGCAATATTTTTTTGGTACAGATGACCATTTTTTATTAAGGAGAGAGTGGAATATTGGGGAAGGGATATAGGTACATGTGGGGAGATAAGTTGGGTAGGAGAGGTTGCATTTGCAGACAGACAAAACAGCATATGTAGGGGTGTGACACATGAGGGGATGAACACCTTGGACGGATAGGTTGTTGTGGAATCAGAGAGTCATGTGCCCACAGACTGCAGCAGTGTGAATGAGTTCCTCATCCATTGCCAACCAGCACTGCTCCTTTACTGCTCCAAAGGTGGCTGTGCTAGAGGCTGGGACCCAGGGCCACCTTGCCCCTCTAGGTTGTCCAGTTTGCCTTCAGTCCGGCACAGGCGGTTCTCATAACCACAATGCACTATACTGCACACTATCACCGGTAGCTGAATCTGGGTGACAAACTCCCTCCGCCCCTGCTACCAGGGAGCAGGCCCCATCCCCTGAGTCAGTTCCACCCATAGGTGGTGCAGGGTGAGCAGAGGGGGCACCACTGGCTTGGGTCCCAGATGTGTTGGGAGCCGGTGCCATGGCCGGCTGAGGGAGGGTAGGCAGATTGCCAGGAACCAGCCTAACCAGTCGAGCTATGGTGTTGAGGTATTTCAAAGTATATAGGTAAGTCATGAACATAATATGTAGTTAGTTATAACAGCATGCCAAAACATTGCAAATAACCAAGTAACATAACATTGCATAGTATATGAAACACAACAATAAGTGAGATAACAGTCTGTATAGTAACAGCATGCCAGTAACAGGTATGGCATAAGGCCAACAACATAGGTAATTCAACCAGATATGCTAGGATGCGACCATTATAATACATGACAATAATAAAACACAAGGCCCAACATAACATTTTGAAAATAGCATATGTTAATAGTATACTTTGGGTGTCCCTGGTATTCCTTCAGATCTTAGTGCAGAACAAATATCATAATGCATGTCTCTTGTAGTACAGATCTAAATCTATAGTTTAGCAGAACACTCTTTCTTAGGTAACCTTGAGTCACTTAGTGGTATTCTTTGTGTTTTTGGTTCAGAGCAGATGTAATACTCAGTTTCATGAACAGCCCAAAATACACACATATTGCACAACACAGCTTTATTAGGGGTGACTTCATGCAGTTACTGGTATATTTTCAAGTCTTTATTGCAGAGCAGTTCATATAATGCAGGTGTTGCAATACAGCTGTAATTCCACAATTAATGCAGTAGAAACTTTATTTCCTTAACATTATCAGATTTCATGCTTTCATCTTTATTGAGCTATAAGTGGCATTACTCATGTATTTCAGTCCAGGTCTATGACCACATTCATTGCAGCGCAATCAAAACTGTATATACCTAATGGCAGCTAAAGTTTACTCTTTCTTGCTTATATGACTATAGATTGCAAGATACATCTGTACTCACCACACTCACGGTGCAACCTGGCCAGGAGCCCTGCATGGGCCTCTAGGTTGTGAGCTCTCTCCTCTGCAGCTGTAGGGAGAGAAGCACACCATTATGTGCACCTGTCTATCACACATTCAGATTATGTATTGCTAAAACAATGCTAACAGTACATACAAACTTGTGGGGCATTTTCCTCCTGAGCATCTGGACCCAGGTGTCCAGAAGTCCCCTCTTCCATCGCTTCAGATCATCATAATGAAGACAAACCTGCTCACCTGTGTGGGGGATACCAGCTGTACTGGAGAGATTATGTGCCAGCCAGTCCCAGGCTTCTGAGTTGTACTCTGATCCCTGGTACTGGCCCTGCAGGAGCTGAACATCATGGTATTTTACAAGGAGTCCAACCATGATCCTGGACTCCAGAATGCCTCACCACTGCGCCCAGAAGCACGCACCCTCTCCAACACCTGCCATAGTGCCTGCCAAGTTCAAACTCCAACTGATTCTGCCATATTCTCACCTATTGCAATTAAATAAGCCTATTTTCCCTCCCTTTACCACCATTGGGCACTTTTTAAATATGTGGCTCATAGTTTAGCACCTCACAAACCCAATGAGCTCAGCGGAGCAGTGCTTGAACTGGCAATGCTTAGCAAAGTTTAGTGGTGCACAAACCAGCTTAGCTGATCTGAGCAATGCTTAAAATGGCATTGCTTAGCAATGCTTTGCACCGCTTAGCAATGCGCAAGCCAGCTAAGCACTGCTAAAACATTCCTTGTTTAAGCAGTGCTTGGCATGGCTTAGCTGTGATTAGCAGAGCTTAGCTGAGCTCAGCAAAGCAGGATTTAAAAATACTTCTCATAATGTGTGTATGCAAAATAACTGTTTAATAACCTGCCTGTGTATTTAAACACTGCACCTACAGCACATATGGCTGTCACTCTAACCATTTGGTTACATGGACATGTGGAATGGTGATATAATTTTATATATACCTCTCCACCTCATTTAAGCGCCGCTGAGCACCACGGCGCACTGTGCAAACCTGATCAGTTATGCTTAAACTTGACTTTGCATTCATAATTAAATGCATCCGGTTTTTATTTTTAGATGTCTGGCATGTGTCCATTGTTGCGCACCGTGCTGTGCAAACATAAAAAAAAAATTAAAACTTTATTGCGTATGCATACATTGATATCCAGCACTTTGGCAGTGCATGGGGTGTTTTCCTCATCTCTGGACACAGTAACACACTCCCTACACTGATTCAATAACCACATTACACGGCTTTCCCTCAGTAAAGTGCCTTCATTAATATACATGTTGCTCTACCAAGGGGGTACTACATACATGGACACAGTACCTTCCATGTAGGCTTTACACTATACCTACATGGATTTTATTAAATCTCCAGGTCTGTCTTTTCCTATTCATGTAGACTATGCCATAATGTGTATACTTGTTGCTGTGTATATCTACTACACCATAGGTGGTGGCGGTGGTGTAATTTCTAATCTACTTAGACTTGTTTAAAACTAAAGCTTAAATATTTCTGTAATTTCTGTATATGCCTATTTCATATAAATATTGTACTGTAATGTATGCTTTTGCTACCATGTATGCTCCTATACTTTAAAGTGTTTAATTTCACCATTTGTCTTGCTGTTCTAATCCATTCATTACTGTATCATGTATTTCTTTATTTAACTGTATGCTATCAATATATTTTTTTCTCCCTAAATCTCCAATGAAAACAGGTCTCTGGCCCAGTCTTACATTACCCGGTAAGCAAATGTAAAAAGAAAAAGAATATATGTATATATATATATATATATATATATATATATATATATATATATATATAGGTTTACTATCAAAAGGATGAAAATCACGTCCACGAACGGTGATTTCTGCGACAAATAACGTTGACTCATGAATATGAAGTAGGTTGTGTGATTGACGCAGCATTGTCAACAAATTCTGTTGACCATAAGGTGGAACTCTCCCATTGACATACATGTTGAAACTCCATGTCTGTGTACGTCCTTTTAAACAGATGTTCAAATGAACATCAACATTCCAACAGTCACTCCTACCATGGTCGAGGAAGTGGCTGTAGAGCATGTTACTGTCATCATTTGATGGTAAACTACATATATATATATATATATATATATATATATATATATATATATATATATATATATATATATAGCTAGGCATATCCAGGGAGAAGGGATAAAAGTATGAGGCTAGACCTTGCTGGATCTTATGAACCTTAAGAATTTCTCAGTACAACAGCCATCCAGTGGGAGCCAGACACGCTGTTGACTCATTTACTCAGACAGGACAGTCACTAGCTCTTTAGGTTCTTCATAAGAGCTTGACAGGAAGAGAGTACTATATAATTCCAAGACTTTAAGACAAGTTTTTGTACATCCTCTCTCACATGGAAAAACATGTGGCTGACATGTTAATTGTCAAGGAGCATGCATTCCACATAGAAATAAGTGACCACCACAGGAAACACAGGAGCAAGCGAGGCCTGAGACAGACTTGGCAGTTACTTTAGGCATATTCCCCAAAGATATCATTTTCACACTCACAAGTCAGCCCATATCATTTTGACACTCACAAGTTAGCCCCCCTCCAGACATCATGCATGTCTAGGCGAAGAACCATGTGGCCCAAGAGTGGAATGTTGTGACAGATGCCTCCCCCACCTGCAGCTGGGGTAGACAGAACTTAATGTAGCTAGGAGAAAGTCTGAGGATGGAAAACATCAACGTTGACTTCCCTTGACTTATAACTGTGGGATTCAAGATGCCAATACCCAAGACTAGTCCAATTATCCTCTAGGTGCAACTGTTCAGTCAGGGAAGGGTATCATCAGCACCCTCGGATGCAAATACCCAAGGAAGGAGTTGTGGGCACACTTCTTCTGGGTCTCCTATTATCTACCAGACTGGGGGACTGGTGTTGACGTGCATCACTACTAGTCAAGGATGAGCTCATAATCTGCACAGACTGCAAAGCATTTTTAAAATGAGCTTACTTTTGGCAGGAATACATTGACACTTAACCTCTGAGTTTCTTTCTTTGTGGCAGTACTGCAACAGATGCCTCAGGATGCAAGATGAAGCCTTCCACTAATCACCATGAGAAACTCACACCCACAAGGTATGGCTTTCTCTCTCTCTGATGTTGGAATGTAGCAGGTTTGAACACCAGCACTTGCCATTATGCTTTTCATAATACTCTTCCCAAGTATAGTTCATGGTCTTTTCTGGTGATTTAATGGCCAGGCATCTAAGGCAGAAATTGTATGTAGAAACATTAGGATTGTGATCCAAACTGCAGGAGAATAAATAAATTAATTAAGCAATTAAAGAAAAGAAAAAGAAATAATTGGCAGACTCTGGGGGTAGGCTTACTTATATAATCAGCTCATGATGTCATGATGTCATGTTGTGCAATGGGAAGGAGTCTACTCATTCCTGAATGTGGGATCTTCCAAGAGAAATGTCAAGCAATGATTAGGGAACAGGATCCATTACAGAGGGTCCCCGGTTTTAGATCAAAAGTAATTTCAAGATACATTCAACTTTCCTTCATTCATTTATTTTCATACATCTACTTTATCCTATTAAGGATTTTGGCAGAGCTAGAGGCTGTCATACCAAGCAGCTGGTACAAGGCAAACATCTAGCCTTGGATGGGATGCCTGCCCATTGCAAGATATGTATGCGCGCGCTCGCACACACACACACACACACACACACACACACACACACACACACACACACACACACACACACCATACATTCAGCCACTAAAACTTTTAAGGACTGGCAATTTTTCTATCAACAAGCACTTGGGATATGAAAGAAATCCAGAAACCATAGCTAAATACCACGTGGGTTCATAAGATAATAAAATCATAGGATCATAGGAGGTTACGAGGCTATCGACCTGGAGGTCATTTCACATCTAGCCATTTCATCCCACTGTAATACCATAGATAGCGTAGTCAATACCCAGGATTATATTAAGTAATGGCTATCCATATCCAGTAGGATTGTGGGCGCTATCCCCAGTAAAAATTTACAGTGACTCATCCACTCGTCCAAATTCCTTTTGAACAGTGTCATAGAGGTGCTCTGCTTTACATAAATTGACAGCCTATTCCAAAGATGTGGCAGTTGCTGGGAGACAAATCTGTCCCTCCAGCACATCCTATTCAAGTTGCAGGCCTTATTTGGGTACCTGGAACAGGTAGCTCTAGTCCTGTTTGATTTGCGGATGTGTAGCAAATTCATTATGTTTGAGTTGGAGATTGATCTGTAAGCCATGCATAAGTCTCCCCTAAGAAGTCTATATGATACTGAGTATAGTGACAGGGACTTTAGTCAGTCTGTGTAAGGCACATGCTGGAGTATCTTGATCTTCTTAGTTAGAAATCTCTGAGGTTTCGCCATGTGTGCATAAGTTATAAAACTACACATTTAAACAAAGTACAGTTTAGTTGTTTAAAAAGAAGAAATATGTATAAATTATTTGTGTCCTCTGTTCTCTACTCAACAAAGAATTGGATAATATAAGCAAAGAGAGATGTTATAATCACCGAATTCCATGCTATAAATGGAATGTAAGGGAATGGAAAGGAATTATTCTTAGTAAGCTGATGAGCAGTTAACATAACTTAATATAATATAACATTAACTTGCCAGGGTCAAAAAGATATTTAGACATTTTCTCACACAGGCTGAGAATGTAAAATAGTACCACCAGTAGTAAACTGCACACTGGGTTGGAACTAATAGACAAGTAAACTCCATTTTCAATTCTATCCAGAATGCACATGCCTTTAAGGGCAAAAAAACTGTGAGGTAGTTCTATATAGCTGGCAAACATGAATTAGGATTATTCACTGAAAGAATGTGTTATAACTGAGTTTCTTTTGCATATGTGAAAGCTGTCAAGACAGTTTCATCATTACCATCTCTCTCAATGCAATACAGTATTTTTTACAGCATGATGCATTTTCCTAGATTAGCAGTGATTTTATTACTGCCCTGACCTTTTTAAATATTTAGCACATTAGAAGTTGGAAATTCTGTGTTCTGTTTAAACAGGAAGTGGCTGAAATGGAGTCATTGAGAAGATGGGTTTGTAATGTCTACACATGTAGGATGTGATCTAAGGAAGTTGCTTGAACTCCAAAAGAGCATTAGAGAGAATAACAATGAAAGAGGTAATATTAGCTTCCATCTCATTTAACATATTCAGAAAGGCTTGAATAGAGAAATATATTTTGAATGCACCAAAATAAGATTATACGATTGTGAGAACAAGCTTTTCAAAATCATATTTTGTGTGTGTGTGTGTGTGTGTGTGTGTGTGTGTGTGTGTGTGTGTGTGTGTGTGTGTGTGTGTGTGTGTGTGTATGTGCGTGTGTGCGTGTGTGCGTGTGTGCATGGGTGTGCGTGGGTGTGTGTGTGTGTGTGTGTATGCATGCGCATGTGAGTGCTTGTGTGTGTGTGTAATGTGTGTGTGTGTGTGTGTGTGTGTGCTTGTGTATGCGCGCGCATGTGCGTGCGTGCTTTTGTGTGTGTGTGTGTGTGTGTGTGTGTGTGTGTGTGTGTGTTTGTGTGTGCGCATGTACGTGCATGCTTGTGTGTGTGTGTGTGTGTGTGTGTGTGTGTGTGTGTGTGTGTGTGTGTATGTGTGCACATGTCCATGCATGCTTTTGTGTGTGTGTGTGTGTGTGTGTGTGTGTGTGTGTGTGTGTGTGTGTATGCATCATAGATTGCTGTGCGAAATCTTTGCTTGCAGTTAGGTTTTACATTTAAGTGACTCATATGAACTGGCTTTTTGGCTTTATGCATCTCTACAGCATTACTGGCCAAGTACAGACATATTTCTTTTGTGATCAGTGTGACTTGTGTGTGTGTGTGTGTGTGTGTGTGGCACTTACTTAAGGTAATCATTTTACAACCATCCATGAACCTTTTGATTTATTCTGTGGGAAGGTATACATTTATCAGATCCTCCTACATACCCCACAAACCTCCCACCCCACTGTTTGCATTGCCTTTTTACTTTTAGAATATTGCACCAATAGATGTTATTATTTCATCAGGCCTTTAAGATCATCTCTGTTACTCAGTCTGTATTTGAAGTATAGGGATGGGAAACTTAACTTAGAGGAAACAAGTTATTTTACCTAAAAGGTGACTATAAAAAGAGTTATTTATATCATGCTTCACATGATGCAAACCAAGAAGATGGCCTGAGATAGACAGAATAAATGTCAGAATGTGAGAACAGTATTGTAAGCAATATTTTTCTTCTTAAAATAAATGTATTTTTTTATTATACTGCTGGCATAATTTAATTTGAAAGGTGCTGTCTTTCAGGAGAAAATCAGAAGTGCAAAAAATGGGAAGGACATATATCCTCCAGTTGTAAAAGTAAATAAAAATGAGGCTGAGACATGTTCACATGGACAGAGGACCATAAGAGGGAATGACCAGAAAGATAAAGAAAGGTAGGGAGGTGATGGATTAATAGGGCAACAAAGTAACTTAGAGCATTATGAAAATATTTGGATGTAAAATAATGGGGGTTGCCGAAAGAATATTAGATGGTTGCAGAAAACTGCTGGCAAAAACTAAGTGACAATGATGAAACCACATAGAGAAGATAAAAGTAAATTCAGGAAAACAAAGACCACTTGAAGACTATATAATTGTAGAAAAGAAGCAAGAGGGAGGGGAACATAAGAAGCATGATGAAAGTAGAAACAGAAATATAGCATTGTCAGAAATGGGACAAAACAAAGAAGGAGACAAAGAGGTCATTAGGCACAACAGGGAAAGAAATGGAAATGTTGGAATTCAAAATATAGGTTATGATTCACAAAGACAAAAGGGAGGCCACAGGAATGACACATACATTGCTATAGCTGATAGGAGAATATATGAAAATATCTATATGCAGTAGGGAACTTCTGGAAGGAAATTTAACTTTAAAGGATAATAATACCAATAAAAACTCTGTAATGAACAAACTAGGCAAAAGACCACAGACAAACCAAACGAAAAAGGGAAACCGACAGCTTGCAGCTAGTACAGGATAATAGTCGCAAAGACAAAACTTGTGCTTTAACGTAAAAACAGTTTAATGTACAAACTTTCACGTTTTCATCACTCTTAGTAAGGTAACTTCTTCAGAAAAATGAACAGCGGCTACACAGTGTAGCCGCTGTTTGTTTTTCTGAAGAAGTTACCTTACTAAGAGTGATGAAAACGTGAAAGTTTGTACATTAAACTGTGAACACTATAGCAGGGATAACAACAGTCCCTATGAAAGCTAACCAAGAAATGAAGGGAAAACTAAAATGTGAATGCATACTGTATGTTGGGGCAAACAATCTGGCATATGACCCAGTAGAAGCAGCAAAGCAGCTGGCAACAGATTCGGGTAATTCTGGTAAGAAGTTCACTGGCATTTGCGTAGGTACTACAAGTCCCATGAGCTATCAAGGCAAGAAAAAGAAAGAAAACTGGAATCCTTGAGCAAGTTTTAAAATTGTACATAGAACAGTGGTTAATGCAGAGCACTGGAAGATTATGTGAAAGAACCGGGAAATAAACACCTGGAACCACCCTGTATTTAAGCGTAGAAGGGAAGCAAAAGATGAAAATCAAGAATATATTGGAACAGTAGTCTTTTAACCTGAACTGAAATGGGGAAGAAATATGCACTTGTGAGGATAACAAAGCAGCACTTTACATGGGAGAGTGGAACAGGACAACGTGCATTAAAGAGAAAGAACAGGAAGAGGTAAATGGAAGATAGTGCTATATGAGACCAGCAGCCTTTGCAATAAGATAAATTAGTCATATATGGAGGAAACATTAACGATGTTGATGTAAGAGGAGCTTAACATTCACTGGATAGGATTGCTAAATGATGCAATCAGGACTCAGACTGTATACAAAGGAATATGAAAGCAAAGTGTAGCACAGCACTTTATGGTAAGAAAAGAGTGACTGAACTGTAGAAGAGAAGGAGGGTAGGAAGTACAAGCAATGATTCCCTGAGATGTTGGGCCAATGGGGAAGTGCTACACAGGTGATTAATCATATCAAAGATGGAGGCAAGGAAGATGACTATTAAATAATGATCAATATTATAAGGCAGATAGGCATAAAGCAAATGAACCAACATTACAAGAAACTCTTATCTACCAGTAGTTAGGCAGAAGTTGCATGCAGCCATAGTAAAGAGTGATAAAGAAATTAGGCAGAAACCAATATTTGGCTACAAGGTGAAGATGGCAGCGAGGAAGGTGAGGTTTCTTAACCTGCTCATCACCAACAAAAAATCTTTGTGACAGAGATGAAAGAGCGAGGGAAGGAAAGCGAGAGAGAGAGAGAGGGAGAGAGAGATGACAACAAGCCTATTGAACAGCAGAGAGCATTCCATTAGTGCAGTATAATGTGACCGCCTTATCACCATTCTGTTTGAGTAATGTCTAATTACACTACTCTCCATTATGCTTTTAAAAGAAGACAGCATCCCATTCAATCTCCAAAAACACTTTTTCTACATTTGGGGGTATTAAAGGAAAAGTCCACCCTCTCCTACAGTCTAACACAACTCCTAGTTGTTTCTTGTCTGTACAATATGGTTTGATATTTCGTAGGTAGAAGAATCCTGCCTGTACTTTATAAAACATTTATTTGTTTGCCTTTGAGTCAAAGGAAGGGAAAGCCCACACTTTTTTTAAGCTTATCTTCTTATATACTTTGGCAAAGGGATTTCTCTGCCTGTATGGGATACCTTAGTCACAGAGATGTCTGTAGTTTTTCCCTGTCAGCAGAGGTGTAGCTATCTGTTTTTGTGCCCATTGCCATCCCCTTATCTGGCACCCCTTCAGCTTTAGGTTAAGTTGATAAGCAAGCAGCTGTTACAGTTTATGCCAATCATGAAAAGCTAAAGTGATTAATTTCTGACCCAAAATGCACTACTAGCATTGAGTTCTAAAAGCCAGTAATGCACTGAAATGCACTGAAGACCAATCAGCATCTGGGGATCACACTCTATAAATCTTTTCACACTTCACCCCACCCTAGCTATGCCTCTGTCTGTCAGGTACTGCCTGCAATCTCACATAAGCAATCAGTCCTGCTGAGGTCAGCAGGTGCTATAAGAAAGCACAAAGGCAGATTATTGTGAAACTGCTTTCCACTGTTTCTATTGCAAAGCGGAAGACAAACAGGTTCAGTGCATCTAGATGACAGGGTTACCACCTGCTTCTCTTTCAGCAGAGCGGTCATGATTTTGTCAGTTCTGTCTTGCAGGGGTGGCATGAAAAATGCCAAATGTCTTGATATTTTACAAGAAAAATAATGTTTTGACTTGACCCTAAAGGTCACAGAAGGCTGTGAGTCTAAATGAAGTCATCTCAGTACCATATAAAGTAGTATAAACAAACAGCATCGCACATCACGACCCTAATAGCTGACCACATTTTTTGTATGCTGCTCTACTTGTGTCATTCTCTGTAACTGCAACAGTTTTACAAAAAGTAGATTAATCTGACACACAGAACTGCTGAGTTTTCATACACCGGGATTATAGTTTTGATGAAATGCTAGTATGCTTCACTATAACAGCTCAAGGAGTTACAACACAACAGACGTGGGAAAATGTAGTGTATGAAGGCATTTGTGCCTTAGTATAACAAAAGGGAAAATATTTGATTTTTTTTGCTTACATGGTCTTAATATATATTTTAATATTATATTATAGATTGTTTAGGTTTTTAAATAGAGAATATTTTAGATATGAATATTTATGAATGATTATTTATGTGGAATGTCTTATATGTTATATTAGATATAGATATTTATTTAAGAAAAATATTTTTTATATAAAAAGTAGTGTTTTAAATATGTAATTAAAAGGTGTTTCTGTTAGGCTGGCTGAATTATGTGTTTTTAATTGTTATCCCTATTTAAATGGCTTTGATATTCACTTGAAGGGTGGTTAACCTGAAAGCTTTACCTGTTATTAAATCTTTCTTTTGGCACACAGAAGTGTTTTGGAGTATTTTGGAGAATCAAACCATGATTTATATAAATGGCACATTAAATGGATTCTGGAAAGGGGCAAGAAAGCATTAAAACAAGATCATGCTCACATGGCAGACCATAGGATGGCCATTTTGTGGGAAAACAAATAAAAATTTTATAAGAAGCACCTAGAGTGATGTTGATGCATTAAAATTACTCAGAAAACAAAGATACACTGAAAACAAAGCATATTTTTTTCAGTTTGAAGATGAAGTTTTCCTTTAAGGGGTGGTAATCTTCTAATAAAACACCACAAAAATGAGTTAACATTCCATTTATTATAATACTGTTGTGGTGTACTCCTATTTTAGTAGCATCAAAAAACAAATTTTCATACGTGGATTATGCCATTATGTTAAATTAATCATGTTATATTACTCTTTTGCCAGTACGCCTTGATGATTTCTACTCTCTAGAGTAAGGCAGTGAATACTGACAGCTGTTAAAATTTGGTCTAGTGGTCATTACATTGAGAACATGGAGGGGTGGCAATAATTAACAAAAGTGAATAAACTATGACATTATATCAGAAAAGGAATAAAAATGGGAATTAAACCAAAAATCATGGAAAAAAGTAAATAAGGTATTAAATGAAAACAGAAACCATATACTGACATAGCAGTTTAGTACATTCAGTGGCTTAACAGGTAGCAAATTTATCTTTGATGCTAGAAAAAGAACAGAAGGATATTGTTTTTTTTCATGCATCATGTTCTTGGATATATTTTCCAATACTGACACTCTAGTGAAGCATAAAGGGGTGATAAATCCTTCAAATAACTCAACAAACCAAGATCTCATCTGCCAAAGTTCGTGTTAGACCAAGTGGATGTGAAGATCGCACTTACTGAAAAAAATACAGATACCCTTATTTAAGAAAATCACTGTGTAAAACCAAATTTTACAAGAAAGAAATACACAAATTAAAACAGAAAGCATCAAATCAAATTACTAGAATAAGTAAAATAACATTGTTACCTCTGTCATATTAAACACAATCATCACGTAATTCTAAAATACTGTTTCTTATACAAAAATATTATTATATTTACATTTTCTACTTCACTTAGTACTTAAACCAACTTTTTTTTACTAAAAAGATGTTAGGTGCCAGTAGTCATACCTAGTCTGATAGTTTAAAAACCCTGTCTCTCAATTCTTTGCATAGAGAGTCCTGAGGACTGATCTCTGTTTAGTCTTCCATATTATAAAAGATCCAACACTCTTTGAACTATTTCATCTAAATAGGACCAATAGTAAAGCAAACATCTCCTCTGGGGACATAAATCGATACTACCCCAATAACAATAACAAACGGCATGATAGATACCTAACCCAATGTATTCCCCATTTCTGGAATTCCCTGTTCTTATATATTAACCTTTAAAACCTGTCTGCATGACTGGCTAGGTGACTGAATAATTTCAACTGGGGTATGTGAGGAAAATCTACTCAATGGAGGGTATTGTCACTCTCTTATCAGTACTGGATGGCATGGCTAAGCTTTTTCAATCATCTCCTTGGCCATAAGTTTAGTGGGAACCCACAAGCCTATTTTTATTTCACATTTTTGTTATATTTCTTATTATACAGCACTTCTCTTTGCCTTCCAACAATATTCCCTATCACAGCCTTTCATATTTTAAAAACATTTTTGACAATACTTCATACTTTCACTAACCAGTCACTTCTTTATTCAAAATGTTATCGGACTTAAAAATTCTCCCAAAAAATGTATTATTTTATATTCAACAAATACATGCATCACTATTTCTTCTTTGTGATATATATTGCACAACCTTTCTTTATTCTGCATATATTTACTCTTTCCTTTACCGCATATTTTCTGTGGCCTTATCTACAGACATCTATACATTTCCTCAATATTATGCTTTTTTCATCCTTTCTTATAACGCTTTTTTCATTGTTCTCTGCATGAAGTTTCCATCTTAACAACTCTTGATGCATACTCATAACCTTGAAATACTATTGTTTCCTTTGTGTTTAACAGACTGTACATATATATTTTTCAGATTCTTAATCTTCATAAAGCTTCACACAATATTAAATATCTCTGTATTCTTTTTTATTTCTTTCTTTCCACCTATGCTATCAAAATTTCTTTTATATCTATATCCCACCATTTATTCCGCCTTCTGTTCTTTGTTCTACTAACTTCACAGCACGGTGAATATTTAATTATTCACAGTGTACTACAGGGTTATTTAATTTCATCCTTTGTTCAACTTCCTATTGTATATAGTACAACATTTTAAAGGGTTTAGCCTGTTTTTTTTTTGTTTGTTTTTTTTTGTTGTTGTTTTTTGAGGGAAAAAGACTAGCTACATTCTCAACTTCTTATTTCAATGGTAGTTAAATTTCCACACCTCAAGCAACACTTCATATACCAAAAAAACAGAATTCATCACATAAACTTGAGTTCTTGAAGGATATCAAAAAGCATTTCCATAGTTTATAGTTTGTCTCATATTTCCAACTTCTCCTATTCATTTATTATCCCCGATCATATTCATAATTTTCTATCTCCTGTTCTTGAAAATACATTACATCTGACTTATGTACATCACCACTCCCCTGGTTTTCTCCATGCTCAATGACAGTCCTCCTTTATTTAAGTATTCTGTAATCAAATTCGCCATATACTGTGCAAAACAGGGTCTATGTTCAGCTCAGATCCTCAAACTGCTACATATCAAAAGTAAAACATCTAAATGGAAAATTACCAAACAAGTATACCTTTGAAAATACATTCATCGAATGGCCATAGTTGACCAACATCACAAAAACAAGCAGATGCCACCACAACTATATATACCAACTACAAGATTGCACTACAGTGGGGAAAAGTGCAACTTTAAAAGGTTTCCTTCACTTACCTTATTCATCACATTACTTCCCAGTTGTTGGCCAGATATGGCCATTTACTGAATTTATTTGTGAAGTTATATGTGTTCAGTAATTTTCCATTTAGATGTTTTGCATTCGATATTTAATCATTCAAGGATCTGTTTTTTCGATAGCCGAACATGGACCCATGCAAACCGACCTTATTTCACAACTAAAATTATAGTTATAAGTACAATTTAAATGTTGATGTTTGAATCCTTGGCCAAACTCCCACTTACAACTTTCTTTTTTTCAAATTCACCTCCTTCACCACCACATTCACTAATAGCCCAAACAGTGAGAAATGTAAGCCACATCCCTGTTTAACACCATTTATCATACAAACTCCCTTGCCTTCCCTCTCATTAACTACTACTGCAATTATGTGTTGATTCTATATTAACAGTTATATGTTGTATGTTCCTACTAATTCATACACCTTTAAAACCTTCAATAAATAATCATGGGATACAGTATCAAAAACTTTCTTTACACCTGTAACAACTAGTTGTTATCACAATCCTCAACCTACTTTTTCACAATTTTTACATGGAGTCAGGAAGTCACATCAAAATTAGCCAATGTAACCAAATTACTAAGAGCCAATGTTTACACTGTTGACTGGCAGGCCTGGTGACTTTCTGTCTTATTACTTGTATTATTAATTAGTTCTCTCATCAACATTAACTACATTTGTTAACTCCATATTCTATAACTAGCAAACCTACTCATACTTTCCTATGCATCTCCTCTGCTTTTTACTACTTTGATCTTCAAAAATGACAGTTAACACCTCTAATCCATATTATTGAATATATATGAAATATGAACTTTGAACAGTCCTACAAAGGCAAGCATGGAAGGAGTTCCAAACACAAGTTTTAACTACTAAGTGCTTTCGTTCTTTTTATTGTCAGTAGAACTTCATCAGAGTTAAAAAACAAGTACACAGTGCAAGTTTAAAAGAAGTATCAAATGAATCACATGATCATCCCTAACCAATAAAATACGTGTCTCTGTTCCCTCTTTTCTTCTTAAAGTTACAGTGCATTTTAAAACATGTTCAATAAATATAACCAAGTACTAACTAATCAGAAATGTTACTCTCTATCTGAAGTGGTATAGTGTTGTTGACAAAACTTCTAATATAATTGTTCTAAAATGAAAACATATTTCTGTAAGTAAGAAAATCATGGCTACTAGGAGCAACAGTATTTAGCATTTAAAGTCTTTGTGCCATCAGAAAACATTTATTGTTTACTGTTTCATTAAGACTGGGAAACTTATCTGCCGACAGTCTTATCTCCCACCAGCATTCACAGCATTTCAAGTAGAAAATTGTAATTACCTACAAATTCTTCCATACTGACAGCATCTATTATGAAAAACTGGAATTTTTTTTTAATTAATGCACATTCGTGAACTTTTGGCTAATGAATTACTAGTGTCTTTTTTCTTTATAGCCAAATTGGTGAACCACCCCATATTTGCTAACCTGGTATTGGCTTTGTAGGAGCTGGTATACCTCAAACCTGACCCCTTGTTTGGAAAGGTAGTCTTTACAGGAGATTTATAGATGACCTCATTTTTCAATGGAAAGGAACCGAAGTAGAACTACATCAATTGTTTGACTTCATTAATTCCAGTACTCTATTTCTACAGTTCACTGTGAGTGGCATAGGAAAGGCCATCAATTATTTGCATATCACAGTTTCCTTAGAGGAAGGAGAAAACTATAAAGCAACTAAGACAAGAAGTGTCACTATTAAAAGAGTATAGAAGAGGGAACAGATCAACAAAAATACTCAGAAAGATAGATGTGATAAAAGCAATGAACAGTATTAGAACAGATCAGGATCTATCATGGACTATTGCAAATAATAAACTAAAAATCTCAGCACAGGCTGAAAAACCTAGAAGATACATAGACAAATATAAAGGAACAGTACAAAATAAGCAATTCATTGATGACCCAAAAAAAGTTTTATAGAGAATTGAGAAATAAGGTAAAAGGAATTGAAAGACCACCAAAAAAAGAAGAAATAGATACATTTTGGAGAAGTATCTATGAAGATCCTGTGGAACATAACAAAGATGCTAATTGGATAGAAAAAGTAAAAGAAAGTATAAGAAGTTTAAAGGCACATTATATGAAATGGGATGAAGTAACAACCAGAGAGATTGAAACAAAGTTAAGAAAAGCCTCTAATTGGAAAACTCCAGGCCCAGATGAAGTACCTAACTTCTGATTAAAAGTATTAACATCTTTGCACGAAGATTTAGCCATGAGTAAGAATTATTTATATGTGCACCCCGGACAGACACCAACCTGGATAGCAACAGGAAAAACAATGCTCCTACTTAAGAGTGAACCTGCAAGCTACCCTAAGAATTATAGACCAATAACTTCTCTTCTGCCGACATATAAACTATACACTGGAATTGATGCCAACAGAGTTTATAGTCATTTAGAAGAAAACTCAATTATGGCAGTAGAACAAAAGGGCAATAAAAACAAAATCATATGGAACAAAGGATCATTTGCTGTTAAAGTCATAATAGAGAACTGCAAAAAGGGGAAGGATCTAAGTATGGCATGGATTGTGTATAAAAAAACATTTGAGACTATTCCACATTCATCGATGAGTGCTTAAAAGTCTATAAGATACATCCTACATTGATTGACTGCATTACAGTGACCATGAAACAGTGGCAGACCACTTTGCAATTAAGCCATGATAAAGGACAACTTAGTATCCCAACAATAAAAATTCTAACTGGGTTATTCCAGGGTGACTCTCTGTCACTGCTGCTTTTTTGCTTTGTCCTTAACCCATTAAGCTGCCTACTTACCAGCTTAGGCCATGGCTATAATTTGGCTCCTAGAAAACAACAAAGTGCAAAGACTTCTCATCTTCTCTTTGTTGATGATTTGAAATTGCATAGCTCATCAGATGAGGAATTGAAAGCACAACTGCAAGTTGTCAAAACGTTTTCAGATGATATAAGAATGTCATTTGGTCTTGATAAATGTGCAAAAGCAACCTTTAAAGCAGGAAAACTGTAGCATCAGGAAACATCAGTTTGGGACAAGAATGTGATATAAAAGAACTTGAGCAAGAGGGAGTGTATACATATTTGGTAACTGATGAAGGATCAACAATAAAACATGAACAAATGTGAATAAAACTTAGTAAGGAGTACTTCAGAAGACTTAAATTAATCTTGAAAACAGCAGTGACATCTAGGAACAAAATCCAAGCTATAAATCAATTTGCTCTTCCTGTCCTAACCTACAGTTTTAGAGTGACTGACTGGGCACAAAAGGTGCTGAATATATTAGGAAAACTAGAAGGATGCTTCATGCTCACCAAATGATTTATAAAAATCAGTACATACCAAGATTATATATTCCCCATTCTGAAGGAGGGATGGGCCTCCTTGAAATTGATTACATGTATAGATTTGCAAATGTGGGACTCCACACATATCTGCTGACCTCACAAGACCCAGATGTAGTGAAAGTTTTGAAACATGAGGAGATCTAAGATTTCGTCTCTGCTTAATTTAGCAGAAGCATATTGGCATCAAGCAGTAATGAAAATCAAACCAGAAGCAGATAAAAATCAGGCAGCACTGAATGTATCAAAAAACAAAAGAAAAAATATAATGTGAAGGACCAGATGAGAAGGCAAGAAATGTGGAAAAAAGCATAACTATAGTTGCAAGTATAGAAAACTTAAACCAAGAGATGAAAGATTAATATTGGCGACCCAAGATAGTGGGCTACATACATGTTGGTTTACAAAGTCCATTGAACATGTTGGAGAAACAGACAAATGTAGGTTTTGTAAAACTGAATTGGAAACAGTCACACACTTCATTGCTGGGTGTGACATACTATTGGCAGAAGGACTGTATACTGAAAGGCATAATAATGTGGTGAGACTGCTGCACTGGGGATTGTGCAAACATTATGGTATTGAAGTGACTGAAAAAACACTGGAAACGTGAGCCACAAAGCATCATAGAAAATGATGAAGTCTACATCACATGAGATCACCCATTACCAACAGTTCAAAAGATAGATGCTAGAAAACCAGATGTAGTGGTCTAGGAAAAAAAGACAAAAGTAACATTGATCATTGAAATCGCCATACCCAGTGACTACAGTGTCATGTGCAGAGAGAGACACAAAGTCATAAAATATCGGTATTTGCAAGCAGAAACAAGAGCAATGTGGAAGAAAGATACCCAGATAATTCCAATAGTAGTAGGAGCAATGGGTCTCATAAAAAAGAGTCTACAATCATATTTAGATATGCTACCAAGATATGTAACTCCATACAAATTACAGAATGAGTCATTACTGGGCACATTGCAGGTGCTGCAATGAGCACTTTTGGCTGACATCAAAGAGTGAAACAATACTAATTTCATGAACTTTAATCTTTGTTTGACTTCGAAATGTGGTCCATTCCCATCAGGCTATTAGAAACCCAAAAGATTTGGAGAAATTAAAACGGGAGCAAGCAAATTTTTCAGAAAAGAGACTTTTGTTAATCAATACCAGCACAAGAAAAGTCAACACCCCTTTTATACGAAGAAAGGGATCATAAAAGGGCAATTCATCAGACCTAGAAGGCTCACCAGTAAAAAAAATATTTTGAGGAAGAAGCAGAATATTTAAAATCATGTTTCCTCCAAACAGGCTACAACACTGACTGGCTTATGAGTATCATCAAGGAAGTATTTCTGCTCAGATCAAACAAAGCCAAACCTACTCTGATGAAAAATCAGCTTGAGACTATGGCAAACAGGGAAGATGAGTTGACTTCCACAAATACTTTATTGGTTAAATACACCAGGGCTTTTCCACTTCCTATTTCCAGTGACATGCATCTTATCAGAGACATACTCAGAGACAAATGGAAGATTATTTTAGGAAATGATGAATTACCCAAAATTATTGGTGACAGCCCATGCTAGAACACCATCAAACTACACTATAAGAAACAAATACATGCAGTACTTACAAATGTGGCAGGTGTAGGCAGTGCCAATTTATTAGCAACACTTCTAATGTTCACATCAAGGCACTGAATGTAAACATTTGGGCAAGAAACAGATATAATTGTGATTCACAAGGAGTTGTTTACTTGGCATTTTGTGATTCCTGACTAGGGTTCTACATTGGAAAAACCGTGAGAAAGCTGTCAAGAAGAATTTATGAACATAATCTTTAAAGAAAAGAAATGGAGAAAATAGGAAAGTGGTAAAATGGGGAGCAAGCAGGGGGAAAAACAAAGTGAAAGGAAGGCAGGAATGTGCAGGAAGGGTATAGGTAAGAACCACAGCTATCCATTTCTTCAGTAGTAACAACTGAGCACATGTACAGATTATTAGGTGAATTTAGACAATCACTTCTAGAGACGGGGTGACAACAGCATAATTATGTTGTGAAGCCAATAAGATCACATTAATTGTGTCCAGTGGGCATGTGTGTGAAATGGAGAGCTGTGTATGGGACGATATATATTATTTTTAAACAGAGAGAGGAATGTTGGGGAAAGGACACAGGCAAGTCTAGGGCAGGCAAGTTGGGAAGGTGAGGAAGCATTTGCAAACAGACAAGACATATAAGACAAGAGACAGGGTTGGTGAAGGACATAAGAGGGGGTGAACACCTTGATTCAGGTGGGGGTGGGGGAATTGAGGTCCCATGGATGTCAGCATGGTAACAGTGTCACTCAACTTCTCTCCCATTGGACTGTCAGCACTCTCCCATTACTGCGCCACTGGCTGCAGTGGCTCACATCTGTGTTTATGGCCAGTCTGCCATACCAGGATGGAAAGCAGGCTCTCCATTTGGTGTAGGCATGTGCCCACAGTCTGGTGCACAATCCTATGCACCACACCTGGCAACTATGCTCAGGTGATGTATGCACCCGTTCTGCCTATGCTCCCAGAGGGGACCACAGGCCTGGCCCCTGGAGCAGAACTACCGGAAGGTCCAGGTAGAGAAGGGGCAATGGGGGTGGTGCTGCCAGGCTGCAGCTCATAACTGCTGGGCTTTGGTGCTTCAGCCGGTGGAGTGAGTGTAGGTAGATCACTGGGAAATGGCCTACTCTGCTGTGCTGTAGTAATAACAAAAATAAAATTCAAATCAAAATTAAATAAAACATAAAACAAATTAAATTAAAATTATAAAAAAGAAACAATAATAAATCAGTATAAAAAGTTTTAAATAATATAATTATGAACAGAATGATAAATCATAAAAATGAAAAATTATTTAAGACCAAAGAAATATAAAATTATACATAATAAACAAAACATAAGATATAATACCAAATAATATTATATTGAGAGATATGATTATATAAATAATATAATAACAATTATAATAAAAATAAGAAATCCATAAATAAATAAAAGAAGAGAAGGGGTGGGGTGAGAGAAAAAAAGAGTAACTTCACAGATAATATACAAAGCTTTCTAAAATTAATTTATTGTATTCTGTTACATTCTAGTGTTAACAATAATAACTGCTAAGAACTTTCTTTATTACATGTACAGTGATTATACTTGACAGCAGGACATTCAAGCCACAGGTATAGAGGCCTGCACTTCAAATGTTATAATGATGATTACATAACAGTATTGTATTTTTTATTGATGACAAGCTAAAACAGTATTGTTATCAGTTGGGTATTCAATTTGGGGAGTGTGGTATTAGAACCCACAGGCAGTTGACTACTGTAATACTGCACTTTTCCTTTGGAATACAGCATAAAGCAAGCACTTATTCCATTTACACTTTATCGACTCGTGTTCACTGTTATCTGAGAATATGCAACTGTTGCTTTGTATTACAGAACATGCCTCTCCAACTTGACATATCATTAAATTATAAGTGTACAATGACCCATAACTAGGAACATATTTCAAATATTGCTCCTACACAATGGATAGTCGCATACAATTTGTGTTAACATACATGTTAACACCCATTATTTATTGACTTTTATGTAAATTACTTGCCAGACAACCATGAATCTTACAATGAACAGACCAATACAATGATTCTTAAATCTGGGTATTCAGCAGAAATAAGTACAGTTGAAAGCTATGCTACAGAGTAATGTATGCATATTTGCATTTACATTTCAGATATGCATTTCCAAGTTCATGCAACTGTATGATATAACAATGAATCCATCTATTACTGTTAAGGCTGCAGTAACAATACTTTATATAATTATGCTTACTTACCACATGCTTCTCGCATACTGGCCAACTGACTCAAATGGGACCTCAAATTTGAGGCCCTCTCTTCTGCAGTTGTGGTAAAAGGGAAAAAGAAAAAAACATTATGAATACCAGTTTTTACCTATTCAGCTTCAATATTTACAAATAGATGTAAATCATACATATTGGGGTGTCTGGGGTGTTCCTTGCCTGACACTTCCTGATCCAGCAATCAAGGGTGTCCCTCTTCCTCCAGCGGAGGTAATCATAATGGTGATGACAATGTTCCCCAGTGTTCCCCAGTGTGAGGGATACCAGTCGCACTGGTAAGAGCCTTTGCCAAGCTATCTCAGGTTTCAGATTTATATTGTGAGCCAGTATAATTTTCCTGCATCAGCCGTGGCCCATGATCTTTAACCAGGAGCCCAATAAAGACCCTGGACTCCAGGACACCCCAGAGCTGTGCCTTGAATTGCACACGCTCTCCTATCCCTAACATATCTGTACAACTTCAAGCTCAATGTCTAAAGTGCAGTTCCTGCCAATTCACCTTTAAATATCATGTTTTCCCACCAGTTGCACTTACTGAGAGTGCACACTGTCTACATTTTGATACATTCAAAAAAGGTGCGCACCGCTTACCATTGTGTAAACATAGTAAAACAAATACATTGGTTTGCATGATGCTAAATGGCATGCACCTTTTTTGAATGTATCAGGAAATAACTTTCAACCAATGCAATTCCACGGTTATTTCATTAGAGTACCACTTTATTTGCATAAGCTGCAATGTCACAACAGTATAAATAAAGTTTGCATACCATGCACTAGAACCCAGGACCATCTGCAATCCAGTCCAAAGCTCAACACATGTCACCTCACCACAGGATTTGTTACATGTAGTCACTTATCTTAGTATTCATTGTTAAGTTGATGGTGTGGGCATAGTGCAATCCTGCTTACCAGGTTTGCATGATGCCTAGCAGTGCTGTGCAATAGCAATTAAAAGCTTCCAGTTTCTATTTTTGGATGTCTGGGTCATGCCTGATACATGGGTGGGCATTGCGCAAATGAGTTAAGCATAGCTAAATGCCATGGCACATCGCACAAACATGGGGGGAAAAAAAGTAGGATGAAAACTAAACTATACAGATTTAACTAGTTCTGGCATTTTTTACCAGGGTTTTTGCTTATATTTTTGTGATGTTCCTGATAAAATTTGTAGTTTTGTGATAATCATTTGGGATGGAAGTCACTAAATAATGGCAGACTTTTTGTTTCAGACTTCATATTCTTCAGAAGATGCATGCTAATGCATAACAATTTAGTCTGACAACCTTCTAAGGTTCTAAGGGTACTACTTCCCTATTCCATGGCCTTTGCCCCACTTTATTTCACGGTTTTATACAGATTTCCTGCTCTAAGAGGTTGAGAAGTATGGGAGCAGATAGTCGGTGCTCTCTTATTTACAGATTAATTATCTGTGTTGTTCTACAAGGTTTTGTGGCCAATACCACTGGGACATGCAGCAAAACCTTACTTAGGAGCACTGCACATCATTAATATGCATTGCGCATTGCCAAAAGCATATCATGGCCATATACACAGATACACTCAGTATGGGCTCTACATGTAGCCTACACAGAGTTTATTGAATCCTGCAGTAGAAGTTTTGTCAGCAACACTATACCATTTCAGATAGAGAGTAACATTTCTGATCGGTTAGTACTTGGTTATATTTCTTGAACATGTTTTAAAATAAACTTTAACTTTAAGAAGAAAAGAGGGAACAGAGACAAATATTTTATTGGTTAGGGATGATCATGTGGTTTATTTGATACTTCTTTTAAACTTGGATTGTGTACTTGGTTTTAACTCTGATGAAAATAAAAAGAACAAAAGCGTTTAGTAGTTAAAACTTGTGTTTGAGACTCCTTCCATGATTGCATTTGTAGGATTGTTCAAAGTTCACTGGCTTTTTTTAATTCTACTCTACTTTTTGTTGTTCTGATATATATATATATATATATATATATATATATATATATATATATATATATATATATATATATATATATATATATATATATATATATATATATATATATATATATATATATATATATATATATATATATATATATATATATATATATATATATATATATATATATATATATATATATATATATATATATATATATATATATATATATATATATATGTATATGGATCTACTACTTTTGATCGACAGCACATTTGATCGAGTGTCCCCCTCCCCAAAGTCGTGCGACCCTGGAGTTGATATATAAAGGTAGGGGTGTGGGGGGCACAGCCCCCCACATTATGGGGGTGAAGCCCCCCACCTATTTTCATTTAAAATATATACATTTTCTTTTATTTTCTTCTTTTAAAGGAAATTAGGTGGGGGGCTTCGCCCCCCACACCCCCAATGTGGGGTGCTCGGCCCCCCACACTCCCCCACCTTTATATATCAACTCCAGGGTCACACGACATTGGGGAGGGGGGGAAAAATCCCTGTTAATTGCCATGAAAACTGTTTTTTGATCAAATGTGCTGTTGATCAAATGAGTTTTGATCAAATGTGCTGTTGATCAAAAGTAGTGCATCCATAAATATATATAATGTTTGTCGATCAAATGAGCTGATATCAAATGAGTGTCAGTGAAATGGGCTGTCGACCAACAGAAGTAGACCCATATATATATATATATATATATATATATATATATATATATATATGGGTTATATTCATTTGATCGAAATTTCATTTGATCTAAACTCATTTGATCGAAAGTTTATTTGATTGAAATCCAGTATTCAAGGCAAATAACAGGGATTTGTCCCCCTCCCCAAGGTCAGTGCAACCCTGGCATTCGTATATATATATATATATATATAGTTGGGGGGGGGGGGTGAAGGTCCCCACCTATTTCCATTCAAAATCTGTACTTTTTGTGTTATTTTATTTTTTGAAGGAAACTAGGTGGGGGGCTTCAACCCCCACACCTGCCAATGTGGGGTCTGTGCCCACCACACACCCCCAACTATATATACCAACTCCAGGGTTGCACGACCTTGGGCAGGGGGACAAATCTCTGTTATTTGCCTTGAATACTGGTTTTCTATCAAATGAAGTTTCGATCAAATGAGTTTAGATCAAATGAAATTTCGATCAAATGAAGGTAACCCATATATATATATACATATATATATATATATATATATATATATATATATATATATATGAAATATGTTTTAAATTTCTTTGTGAAATCCATTCCCTATTTAGAAGTAAAAACAAATTACATCTAGCCTTTTTTGCTGACTCTTATACCTAATCTCAGTGGCCATAGCTTTTCTACTCATTTATTATTGTGAAAAGGGCCATCTCAATGCCCTGTCCCTCTTCTCCTAAGAAATAACCTCTGTTTTGAGTATAGACCCTCAGCAAACTCTGTCCTGTCAGACCCATTACATATTTACAAGTGCAATGGTAGCATGAACACCCTATTCAAGGAATCTCAATCTCCTTTGCAACATAAATAGAATATGTTTGAAGTATGGGTATATATCACAGAGAATACTTGTTCTATGGAACTGTCTTCCACTCCACTTTTACTTTATTCTAATTTAAGTTGGATGAATTAATAGGAAACCACAAATTCAAAACTGGTTTCACACCTATATCCCTTATTGATGGGGGGTAACAAGTAAATGCCCCGACATATCATTGTTCTTCCTGCCTCTGGTTTATTTGTACATAAAATATAAGTGCTAAAAACTAAAATGGGGATGTTAAACTAGGCTTGTTAATATCCTCATAGATCAATAGCCTAATAAAGCACCACTGAACCTAGAAACTAAATCTGCTACATTAATTGCACTTCTTTTGGGATTAACTTCATAATCTCGAAATACTGAAATATCAAATTTCAGTAACTCGAGACCATGAAACCGAATCCACAAAACACCAAAACAATAAAACCACGAACCCAAAAACCATGAAATTCTAAACACCGAACAAACCGCACACACTACACCATACATACACCACAACACCCACATCACAACAAAAACAAACAAATCTACACACATACACAACTCATACACACATTAGCAAGGGGGCAAGTCCCCCTGCACCCCCCATGTGGGGGCTGCACCCCCCACACCCCCTACTTGTATATACTAACTCTGAGATCGCACAAACAGGAGACAAAAGCAAACTCACACACACACACACACACACACATTCTCCAGTCCCTCACACACACATCAAACATATCAGCACACTCACATACACTCTAACTCCCACTCAAAACCCTTACAAAACACTCACTTACCTGACATAGCACCTAGATACACCAACGGCACCACCACCATCAACACACAATCCCGAGCATTACGTAGTGTAAGGCCATAACCGCAAATTCGAGATATTCGAATTCGCAATTATGAACTTTCGCTATTGTAAACATTCGGCTTTATAGTCTCGAGATACTGAAATTCGACATTTCATTATTTCAAGATTATAAAATGCTCCTGAATACTGCCATCTCAAAATGATATTCTACCCCAAAGCTTCAAATAATACATCTACACACCTACATTCAAAAACCTGCTTTTTTCTTTCAAATGTAACATCCTGTAGACTTCCTGTTCATTTTTTAACCATTACGAAATCGATAATCTCTATTTTGCTCTTCAAGCTACTAACATTCACTAGTAATATTTTTACCTCTTCCCCTTATTTTATCTGATGTTGCCTTTTTTTACTCTTTTTCCCTTTAGAAACTATTTCATCTGATAAAACGTCTTCCCTAGTATCCTGGTCTTCAATTAGCAATATACTTAATGAGTTGCTTATACTTGTAGTTTTAGTCACTTCATGTGCCCTTGTCCCTGATTTTTTCAATTCAATAAATGATTCAGTCTCCCTAGACCCCCACACACACACACACTCACACACACATAGTTCCATTTTGCTTACCCTTTTCTGTCAATTTTCAACCTTCTGGTACATCATTATCCATGTCTGTATTTTCTGATTCACCTTCAGGTTCATCACAGTTCAGTCAAAAGTGACTTTATTCTGACCACACTGCACACATAACGTTTGGGCACCCAACTTTGGTTATCCTATATTATATAAAGGGCCTCCATTTTGATATATATGTACATTATACAGATGTATTGAATTTATCCCATATGTTTTAAATCCACCACCAACTCACCAATGAGTTAAAATTCCAAAAGCATCTAAATTATTTTTTCAGACTCCATACATTTTTACAATGTTGCAAATAATATTTTAGCATCTTTTTCTGTAAAGTATTTTTCTCTGTGTTCTATTTGCATATGCTCTGATGTTAGGCACATTTTGTTATCCTCACTGGAACATGCAATCTCTGTATGCACTAGTTGTTGTTGTTTGTCTTTTCGGCTTTTCCCGGTTAGGGGTTGCCACAGCAGAACTCCGGTCCGCTAATGATTGGCAGTCGATTTTTATGGTGCCGAGTTGCCAGCCCGATGCCCAACCTTCAACGAAGGTATCTGTATGCAGTAGTACCCTTGCAAAATTGTTGAAACCTGCTGTTTCTACATGGCTTAGTTCTCTTGCAAATATTGTTTATAAGGTATATCAGTACCCCTGCTCTGTAGTTTGATATTGTTGTTTTCTATGTATTTTGCTCCAATGAGTCCAGGTCATGGTTACAAAAGGTCAGCAGATCAGTCCACTTACCTAGTTAAAATATATAAATAAATTGCTATAACACTTTTTTTACTTTTGTAGAGTCCTCCAAACAACTGCAAAATCACACTATGGTGTTTCATCTTTAGGTAACTCAATAAAGAAATAATTATATCTAATGTTCTACCTGTCACAAAGAAAATGCCATAAAATATCTCTACTCCAAGATGCAGAAGTGACCTTACCTCCTACATCTTAATGCTGGTAGGTTCCCCCTATTTGTCACATAAAAAGTATTGACGAGGAACTAACCTCATCCAAACCTCACCCAACAGTACATTATAGCTGCATAGATTCTTTATCCTGGTGCTGTTCTCTCCTGGTCTGCTCTAGCTGCAACCACATATGTTCTTGTATGGCTAATCATGTAATCAATATTTAACAAAACTACATCTAGCAAAAGTACTATACAAAATTACAGTGTTTCTGCATGTGCATAGTCTGCTCTCTGCATCTCTAAATATACTATCTTCATGATTATATAGCCCTGGAGGTTTCAGTAAATTTCCTTACCTTCCTCTTCTGTGTTCTCACTCTTTTACATAGATCATTGTCAAGTGAACACAAGAATCAGGGTAAGTAGTTTGATGATTCCCATTTCATCACAGCAGAATATGATGATCAGCAGGGGGTCCCTTCTCTACACTTGCCTCGTCACTTATGATTCTGCACTGCTTAGCACACTTCTTCTTCCTTCGTTGTGTCTAGATGATTTAAATGGGTCCACACCCTTCCTGACAATCTTTTTACAGCCTCATTATTCACATAAAGAGCAATATTATTTCTTGAACTTCATCTGTGATTCTGACCATGATATCAACCAACACTTTTTCAGTCTGAGATTCAGAAGTCTTTGTGTGTTCATCTAGTCTTAAGAATTCAGGAGTAAGATATCAATGTGCTCCAGTTCATTCACTTCCATCACAGTTATCAATCTGTCCAGTACACAACACTGAATCAGACACATCAGATGCCTCACCTTTCTTTCTTTCACAATCATATCTCCTCTCAGTGTTCCCAAGAGGAGCAGAAAAAGAGTAGGTAAAAAAATTTCCCCAGTGTCCTTGATAAATTTCCCTAATTCACTATGAATGCCACCTCAGGCCTTTCTTAAAAACAGCCCATGCGTACTAGAACGGACCCCCTTAACAAAAGTATATAAATAAGTAAAAGTCTGTTAAAAAACAATTATAAATAAATAGCACTCAAACAATAAAATTTTAGAGCAGAAGGAGAAAATGACGTTTGAAACTCAGGCTAAAGACAGCAAAGGTCATCCGCCAGGCCAATGTGTCTGTAGAGCTGGAGACTACTGGAAGAAAAAGGGACAGACAAAAAGAGAAATCTCAGAAAGCTTATATGGAGATTGTGTTGATAGAGACTAGGGCAGGATGTCTGCAGACGTAGATCGGGCAGTATACAGAATGGATTTTTCACTTCAGACTTATAACAGGAATGCTGGCATGAATAGGAAGGATTAGTATGGATGTATACAAATCAACCAAGATTATCCTGATCAGGAAGGAAGCAGTGAATGATAGGTGGAAAACAGTAGACCTTGAAGATATATGACATAAAAACTAGGTAAGCCATCTTCCCATGTGTTAAATGAGCTTGCAGCACTGCTTACTGGATTCCTGACTTATCTGAAAAGGTACCTTTCACATGACTGGAAGATGATGACAGTAGTTTCTTTATAGAAATGTAAATTCAGGAATACGTTAGCCAACTACTTGTCTGCTAGTCTCACTTCTCTTCTAGAAAAGAAATGAAAGCATTCTGCATGGCAGATGTGTGGCCTTCTTGATGCTGGCTGTTTTACATATGACTAGTATCATGGTTTTTAAGCAGCAGACCTCTGGGCAGCTAAGAGAAAAAGACCCCTGAACCCTGAGTTAATCTAGATTTCAGCAAAGCCTTGGTAGTGTATGTCAAAGGAAATTTGTGGAGGAAAAAACATATAAGACAAGACCCTGAATGATGAGACAGAAAACTGACTGACCAGAAATAGTGACTTTTTTCATACATTGGAACAGTTTAGAGAAAAATATCATAATTAGTATGGTGCAATATTTCAAAACTAGTCCAGTCTATTTCTCATGTCTAACATGGTCCCATTTGGCTGGGTTTCTTGTGCTGCATTTTCTTGCTATGTAGTTTTACTGGGTTGACTAGTTCTAACTGGATTTCACTTTGATGTCAGACAAAAGATATCAGAGAAGCGTGAGCTCTTGCTTGACATTACAGGGAGAATTTTACACCAGCATGTAGGATACTGTTATATTCTCCTTAACAGACACTGCTGATGTCAGCTATAAAGTGTTGTCTGACACACTCCCAGTCAGACTTGTGCCATGGCACTTGTGTAAAGTACTGAGCTCTGTAGTCTGTTTAGTTAGATAGGTAGGGGTTCTATTTTCACTGCAGTCAACAGAGTACATGTGTGTGTATGAGCTCTGGCTTGACATTACGGACACTATTAGATTACATTTTTGGATATGCAGTACTCCCACCAGGGCAGGGTCAGACACTGGTCAGGAGGCCAGGCAGACATCACCTCATCCTATAACAGACAGATTACAGTGACATGTTTTAACTCTATTCACATACACCATGGCATGGTTTGTAGGCCCTGTATTACATATGTTGCTGAGAAAGCCCTGTGGTCTCTCCAGCTGCTGCATGTGTCTGATGAGGTATATGCCAAAGAGATCATTGTACTCTATCACTGTTCTGATGAAGTTTAACTACACTGCTGTCATACAGTCCTAAGATCTGCATATGATGGTATGATGTATGATGTGCACAACATAGGCTTTCAATACCAGCATGGACACTTGGTAGTCAAAGTTCAGACTGCTACCTACATGTGTCCCCAGTGCTGATATCACTGGGTGTCAGCATACCAGGACTGTTGTCAATGCTCTGATTAACATGGAATTCCACTTTTCATATGGACAACATAAACAAAGATACATTTCTCCATTTATTTGTAGATTGTGTGCCTTTGTCCCCATTCATTCATATGTGTTAGCTCCTCCTGTACTATGTCCTCATCATTGGTGGACTCAATAATTGTACCCAATATGCAAGAATCAGTAAACTTAGTAAGGCAAAGTAGCCTGAACTGTCAAGAAATAGAGTCCAAACAGTGAAGGGCCAAACACAGATTACTGGGGTTTGCCATTAGTGACAGCTCTACTGGTACAGGTTGATTTACCAACTTTCACATTATGTATTCTGTTGGTGAGCCAGTTGGTTATCCATCTACTGATAAGAGTTAATCCCCAAATGGAAGGGTTTTTCACTGATACCTGGGTGGGGTATTGTGCCAAAACCCTAGGGCAGATCACAATAGGCAGTATGCACTGTCTTACCTTCATCCAGGTCTATCACATGGAAACAATGGCCTGTGACAACAACATAGATCACCTATGGCATGACTCAGCACATATACCTTCCTGATATGGTTGAATACACACTGCAACACACCGTCCAAAAGGGCTATATTCCATACAAGGGTGCACATCAACATGTATCCATCTGAGTAGAGGGGACAGCACCTGATGCATACATGTATAGACACATCCTGACTCTCCTCGACTGTGAGGTGGACCAACATCTGATCATGGACCTCTTCAACATGTACATTAGTCATATTCTGGCTGTGTGCAGTAGCCTTGTGTGAGTTGTTAATGCTACATCATGGCTGTTACATCTGATAGATATCCTCAAAAAGGTCATTGTGGGCATGTATGATGACAACAGTGTCATCTTGAGAAACTTGACCAAGTCAAGACATTTGACACAAATCCACATTGAGGTATTCACTCAACACTGTCATATGTGGCCATAAACAGCTATATCACCAAACGGGTAGACCAGTGTATCACATACATGGCATCTCACTATGCTGAAATGAGTGAAGTGACCTATATCTCAGGTCTAGTGATCAGGTCTATACATCAGGGCTGTCTGCTAGGCCCTGTCCTGTCCATTAGTTAAGTGATGGACATCACAAATGACATACGCATGCTGTGTCCACACCGCTGCCTGAAGGACTACAGAATGTGGGCAATCATTGACTCCATCTGCAACATTACTATAATACAGACAGAAGCAACTCTCATAACAAACACTGCTGTCACAGGTATGACAATACCTGCATTGACAAGATACACGGGGAGATTTGGTAATTCAAGAAATAAACACACCACCCAAGTATAATGTGGACATTCCACCCTATAATCAGACCAATAGGTATGTGGTCCATATGCTGGGGTAGATAGTAAGTGGCAAATCTACCAGCATGTAGTCACAGTGCTGACTACTCCCTTGAATGTAAGACAGGTACTAGATATGTGAAGGACATCCATATCAGAGGCCATAGTACCTTCATGGTTCCCAGTCATCATCACACCAATAACTGTGTACAATGCAGTCTTCTTCATGTACCTCCTGACACATCTTCCAGTGATATGTAACTGAAGTGTACCACCCTTGTCACTGTGCACTGTCACATGTATTCTTTCTGTGGAATTTACATGACAGTCTGATGGTGCATAACACCAATCAAGTTGTTACACCAGATGCATGTGTGCTACCCATTCTGCTGATGCACACACTACATACATAGGTGTTTGTCAACATTAATGGCATGTATATCATTCATGACAGTGTGAATTGTGCCATCTATATATATATATATATATATATATATATATATATATATATATATATATATATATATATATATATATATATATATATATATATGCCATTCACACAAGGCTACTAGCCTGTATTGCCCATACTGTCACATATAGGTATAGCAGTGTCCCTCCTAATAACTCCAGCAGATGTTACAGTGCCAGGACAGTGTGTGTGGTTATCCTCATAGAGTGTGGATCTATAATAATAGTTGTTCAAGTGTGTGTGCACGCGTGTGTGTGTGTGTGTGTGTGTGTGTGTGTGTGTGTGTGTGTGTGTGTGTGTGTGTGTGTGTGTACAGTCCTTACTATACCATATAGATATGGGATTGGTGTTGCTACTACAACCATCTTTCATTGACATGCCCTCCTCTGCTGTACATTAGGTAGTTTCACCTGTCCTCTTTCCCTGTGTTTATTCCTACAATTCATGTGTGTGTCCCTGTTCAGTACACACACTACCCCTTAGTGTTCATTTTACATGGCAGTCCATGTCCCATTACAGATCATTTACACAACTTCAGTACACAATACCAAGGAATGGGATATCACAATACTCTGCACTGTAGGTACACTGTCCTGTACTGTGTTTAGATTATATACTTCACATTCATACCTCTCAACTGTCCAGGTTATTCCCAGGATCTCCAGATGTTTTCCTTATCAAATTTGTGGCTTTCTGCCATATCACTGTGATGATCTCAGGACTGATGTGAGTCAGTATTACATACATTTGAGGTCATACCTCTCAGCTGTCCTGATTTGTGCAGAATGACCACCTTTTATCTCACATTTTTTATCTTTTCCTCATAACATATTGGTTTTCTTGCAAATCATTGGCATGTCATTGCAGATTGAAGTCACCAACTGATGACAGACATTTGAGTTTCAAATGTCATGCTCTTCAGAAATTCCTTCAACTTTTTAAAAGTTTGGAAGGCTAATATTAAAAATCTGTCCCTAGTGATGGGCCTTTGTATCACTATCATTTATGGCTTTGTCCAGATTTCTTTCTCTAAGAGGTTGTGAGATTCTCATTATAACACATTTCTATGCAACATCTCTGTCACATATGTCCCTATTTCTGGTTATTTGTCCCCTCACTATGTTGGACTTTGTTCAAATGCATTGCACTAACAGAGTGACAGCTATCTGTGAAAGCCAATGCGCAATTAATATGCAGTGAGTGCTACTGCTCGCAGTGCACCACCTCGCAAACATGTAAACTAAATGTAGGCTTTGTGCAGAGCCTATACGGAGTTTATTGAATCCCAGGGAATATTATAAGCCAATGATAGTCATACAACTTTCTTTAGCAACATTAAACAATTATGAAACAGGATAGAGCAATGCCCTGAATTAATTCATATTGGCATTACCCACCATAATACTAAAACTATGGCTTATATAGTTGCAAGTAAGAGTGTGCCATCTTCACATCAGAAACAGTCAGTAAAGTCTCACAAATTATAGAATCCTTTCCTCCTCCAAGACTATTATGAAACTTTTCCTAAATATATGCTCTATGGACCCCAACAATACAGCTTAAACAAGAGCACCAAAACCACCCTTTCTGAACCCCTTCTAAAACTGTTCTACTTAAGCATAGCCATGGAGTATGCTCCTAAGGTATGGAAAATGGCTGTCACTATGCCCATCCATAAACAAGTCCAACTTCAGAGCTTGGAAACTACAGACCTATCAGCCTAACAACCCTAATTTGTAAAGCCATATGTCTGAGTTTTTAACCTATTATATAAAAAAAAAATCTTACTGTGATAGACCCGCAACAATATGATTTTGTCAAAGGGAGATCATCTCTACTTAATTTAGTAAACTTGTTGAGAAAGTCACTGAAAATATGTAAAGCAACTATGCAGCTCATGCAACATACATAGATCTGGTCAAGGCCTTTGACAATATTCCTCAAGATGAAATGTATATAAGCTTAAAGGTCGAAATGTTGACCCCGATATTATAGGCTAGATAGATAGATAGATAGCAAACTGGCTGATATGGGTGGCACTATGCCAAGGAAATCCTATGACTAGGCTTGTAAAGGCCCCAGGGCCATTAGCCTAGTACACACCTATGAACCTATAAATGTAGTAACTCCATAGTTAATTATAGCAGGTTCTACTTCAGAAAGCAAAAAGATGATTAGTGGCATTCCTCAGGGCTGTGTACTGCAACCTCTTCTGCCTGGAATCTGCCTCTTAAATCTCCAACCCACTAACCCAAACATATGACCATCTAAATGAGTGGATGACTGCAGGCCAAGTGGTGCCTTTCACTCAGCATCTGATATAGTGTTACTACAGCAAGGCTAAACTGTGCAAATCACTTGTGTATCAGAAATTAACTTGAATGCAAAGTAAGGCAGCACTGTCAGCTCTTTTGAACAAATCTCAGCAGCACCTTGCAGTACAGACATATCTTCACTGCAGACTGATGGGGCTGTCAGAGTTCTCTGCACTTTCATGGATAACTCCCTATCCTTTGATGACCACATAGCAACAGTAGTCAGGAAATCCTTCTATCTAGTCCAAATAATAAGAAAGGGTATGTCATCCAGGTCAAAAGAAGTTACCATTTCTCAATACTTTGCCCTGATCACACCGATTACAAAATATAATACCCCTTTACATATGTCTCTATCCAAATACATCACACAGCTACAAAGACCCCAAAGGTTCCTAACTAAAAACATCATTGTACTAAAGACTCTCTGCCACTGAGACAAGCTTGAAGTTCTGTCCCCTGTACTCTTGTGTTTTTTAGTCTCTTGCATGGGCATTTATGTGTAGCATTCAATGATGTTGAGGACGTAATGCTCTTTGATCTACACCTCCAGAAAACAAATAGCTCCACAAACACTCAAAAGTGCAGACATCTCCATCTACAAATAAATAAGTCATGCTGTAGAAATACATTGAATGCTCAGTGTTTCCCCATATCTAGACTAGTCTACCATTACAGGTAAAACTGAGTGATACCCTCACTCTCTTTAAGGCAAACATTGACAACTGGGTGGATGTCCATTAAGTCATCCCAGACCTGACTTATTTTGGCCTCCTGGAGGCAGGAGGTGCCCTATTTATTTATTTAAGTGCCCTGTTTATTTAGTTCGTTAGCAATTTACTTGCATTCTGTTAACTGACTTAGCCATGCTGGGTGATGCCACTTTTCAGAGGAGTAATAAATATGACACACTGACCCACGTAAGAAAAATATCTCTACACAATCAAAACAATAAGAAGTTTTATAATGCACAAACAGTGCAGTCCAGTAATTTATAGTAATATCCTTGCCATCCATGAGAAAAATTGAAATATTTGTTTGTAAAAAGCTAAAAGGTAGGAGAAGGAGGAATCTAGAAAGGAGGCAGTGTTTCGCTGTAAAAATATGATATTGTGAAGCATAATGGGAAAAGAATTATGAGAACAGCAGAGGGGCAGTGAAAGGACCCTTCTTGCCAGCAAGGACTACTGGAGTATATTAACTGATCAGTAGGAAAGCATATAATAACATAAATATTCCATATGAAATATTATAGGAGTAACAGAATAAATAAAGTGATGCTGACAAGTTATTGTGTTTGAGAAAGTTAGTGAAAAGGATGGGAAACATAAAATCTAAGCATTTCTAGCAGTGCAGTGTTTTTTGCAGGAAGAATAAGTATTTGTGGTATTGTTTATATGCATTGCAATAGTAGTCTTAGTTGCAGTGTAAGTGAAGTTCTATTCTTTTGCTGGAAAGGTAGTTGACACCTTGTCTCCATATCTACTGTGTGTTTTATGCATGTAAAGAAGACTTTTTTGTTTGATCTGAGGTTTCTGACAGGGCAGTGCCAACACTGCCTTTGAAACTCTATATATCTATGGAAAACACTATGCAGAAGTTGACAAGAAAGAGAAACATGAATTCTGGTAATACTTAGATTGTTATGGGATGGTTACAAAGTGTCCAGTTTTATTGAAACCTAACAAAGATTTATTTACTAAGTTATTTTCATTGAAAAATAGGATATTATCCCAGTCGGACTTTCCGGGTACACAAATGTCAAATAAAACAATTTAATAAATAGTTATTGAACTTGTTTGGGAAGATGGCATGATAATCCTTTTCAGGCATAACCCTGATAATAAAGTATATAAAATACAATCAGACAATGTTGAAAAGCACATGATTTAGTTGACATGGGTAAAATATCATGTAATAAGCTCACAATTAAATTAATGTGTCAGAACCAGTAATAACATTTCATGTTAAAAATAAATTACAGTCAATTAATTCTAGACTCATATGACACATTTAGTAACCCATACAAATTTAAATGAAAAAAAAAGGAATTTAATTAGATAAATTGTGAAAATCAGTTATTATCCTGTACACAGATAAAAGGAAAGGAAAAGACATATTAATTTAGAATGGGTTCAGGGCAAAGATTAGGACAGAAAATTTGTTAGCAAGATAAAACAGGGAGAAAGTAATTTGGGGTAATATCACAGAAACCACAAAGCAACTGCACAGTTGTGTGACTAGATGAACAGAGGAATGGTATCTACACCACTAGCTTGGCTTGTCATCTAAGCAGATACTTATTTTGCAGTAAAATCTCATAACTTGTTCCTTAATACTCACAGTTAACACTTTAAGAAACATACACATGTATCTAAGTGTTGAATTCATACACTTAAGAAATTCTATTTTCTGCAATAGTTAAAAGTCTATTTTTAGGTGAAAATCCATTTCTGTTAGTATGTTGTCAATGCAGCTATGTTACAGACATTAGTATAGTCAGCTTTAGATGTTCAGGGAATCTGTCATATCGAATGCTTCTGAAAGATACTCAGAATACAATTGCAGGCAGATGAGTACACCTAATATGCCTGGCTACAGCCTCAGTCTGTCAAATGGGATTTCAAACGGAGATGAACAACATTATGCATTTTGTCAGCAGGACTGAAGAAGAAAATAATATGTCAGGAAGGTTGGAGCTGGGAAGGACAGAAGAGAAAAGTGTCTTGAAAGTATCATTAACTAAAGCTGAATCAAACGGCATGGTGAGCAAGGGCCATGGTGAAAGCCAAAAGAATGGCATGTCAAAGTGCAGAGAAGTAGACTCTAAAGAAGCTGATGTCATTATTTCATTGTGCACATAACTGTAATGATATTACTTGAATACTCTGTTTCTTATGGTCCTGCAAATAAAGGAAGATGAGACTGGTTGAGGGTATGCAGCAGAAAGTTAGTAAACTAAGAATAGAATGGGTATGAACAGAAGAGGAAAAATGAATAAGAAAGCTTGTGATGCACATAATAGACAAGAGCAAAGAAAGGGGAGGCATGGCGCAGATGTAGCATATTATTTACTGCAAGTGCCTGACTCCCTGATGCAGAGAGACAGAAACCAGACTGTAACCCAGGAAAATGGAGTTCACTTAGCAGCCCCAACATTGGAGGAATCAGGCAGGGAGGTAAAGGAATGAAAGAGTGTGTATCACTTGCCTCCTCCAAGGGTGAAGAATGGGTACAAACATGCACTGAGCACACAGGGAGGTGCACTTTCTCCACTGGAGACTTGGGTAACTACCACCCATGGTCAAGGCAAAGAGGATAAGGCTACTTGTAAATAACATCCCTTTTTAAGAAGTGAGTGACCAGGGCAGTCAGCCCATTGCATGTCCCCTTTTCCCATGAACTGAATATGCAGGAGTTGTGGGGCATAAAGGAAAAAGGTAGTGCCACTCCTGATGGCTGCCTAAATGATCACTCATCCTTGTTGAACTTTGCCTCTTATGGGGAACAAATGTACCCACTGGCTTATAGGGAGGTGATGATCAGCAAGCAGTGAGAGTAAAAACCTACACTATAATTGCATGTTTGTTTGTGTGTGCGTGTGTACGTATATATATATATATATATATATATATATATATATATATATATATATAAAATATATATGTGTGTGTGTGTATGTGCATGTGTGTGTGTGTGTGTGTGTGTGTGTGTGTGTGTGTGTGTGTGTGTGTGTGTGTGTGTGTGCATATTATTATTATTATTATTATTATTATTATTATTATTATTAGGTCCAAGTGGGAATGACTAAGCTAAAGGGGAAATACAGAGAGGCCAGGATGGGAAATAAATTTAGGTGGAGGAGAATGCTTCATGAGTGATTTAATAAATTACTATTTCACAGGGAGGGTGAGGAATTCTAGAATGCTTTGTCATGGAAATTGTCAGAGTATAGATCAACAGAATACTTTAGAGTACATGAATAAGGTGAAAATGGTGTGATAAGGAAAGGAAGAGGCAAATGGAGAGACAAATGCCACACTTGAGTTGACTCTTAAGGCTTTTAGTACTCTAAATTATTCTGTTGATCTATACTTTGATTTGTGCATGTATGTGGATAAAGAAAAGACCCAGGAATTGTTGGTAAGCCTATCAAAGAGTTGTGCATGCCTCTAGTTCACTTAATCCTGTTGTGAGTCTTTGTAGCAATAGTCTAAACATTTCCCTTTTTACATGCTGACTTTAGTCTCATTCCAATCCAAGTCAGCCTATTGGCTGATTAATGAATTCTATTATTTTTAACAACTTTTTTGTCTACAGACTTCTGTAAAGTCTCATATCTGGGAGGCTTAATCATCCATTACTCTTGGCACTTGCCATTTTAACAATCCCTTGCTTATGACATGTGTAGTCTAATATGAGGTTGCTTATCACTTTTTTTCATCTGATTGATCATTGCATTAGTGATTCTTGTGATCATATTAATCACATGATCATATTCTGCTTCTTTGGCACTTATCACAGAGGATTAAGTCCCTCCTCCAAAAATTTATATTATTGAAAAATTAGATGTAATGTAAACCTCTATGTTGTGTGCTGTATTACAAACTGGTTATCCAACAGATTCCATGTTGCAGAAGTTGCTGGTACCCTCTCTGAATGTAAAATTACAACTAATGGAGTACAACATGAATCAGCGCTGGACCCTCTCCTGTTTGGCAGTAATTTTGCAGACATTCAAACTAATATCACCACGTTTGCTGTTGACTGCAATCTGAGCATTGTTATCTGTTCATCAAGTGATACTAGACAGCTCCAGCAAGGACCAGAATATGCACATATCTGCTGTAGTGAAAATGGTTTTAAGCTAAATACAAAAATGTACAGTATAGTAACCTTTAGCATAAAAGCTGCTCCCACCTCATATGTTGTAAATGGTACTCCTCTTCAGGCAGACACATTCATAAGAGACATGGGTACTTATGTTGACTACTTTCTCTAATTCAAACATCATGTTTCTGCCATAGTCAAGGAATCTTTTTACCTGTGCCAGTTAATCTCAAAGGAAATATCTTCTATATCCAATAAATTCATTATACTACTAATGTGCTCTTCACTTCCCTTGCCTAATCCATCACCTAATACAATGCCCCTTTTAGGATGTACAAATCTAGGTATATTACGTAACTGAAAAGGCCTTAAACATTTCCAGTCAAGAAACTTAAAGGTCTTAAATCCTTCATATATTCAGATAAATTAGCATGACTCTCCCCATTGTTAGTTAGGGATGGGATCTGCCTTCAAATACTGCCTGAGTCATTGCATTCTGTATAGTAGGTCTGGATTCTACATAAGAAAGCGTAGTAGCTGGAAAATAAACAGTCCACTTCTAAGCCGTAAAAAACTCAGATTTAATCGAAAAAGTTGTACAATCCAGTAAGAGTATAAGCGCTTTCATTTTAAACCATTTAAAACTTCATCAGATACAAAATGTAACCATTTCTGAACCATTTAAATAAACTCAATAGGTCATGTGATCTTTTTAAAATTTTAAAGCAATATTCTCCTTATTCTACGCATCTTTATAAAATGTATGTATGTTAGTCATTGATACAAGTGCAAATTGCTATACCTATTATTTTTAAAACAATTTGTTATTTTCCTTATACAATCAGTGCTATGTAAAAAAATAAAAAATGAAAATTGTTTTTAATAATATATTTTTAATAACAATCAGCATCCTGTTCCATTAATTCATCTCTCCCATGCTTTTAGTTTCAGGATGGGTGCTATACTGACATGGTCATTTAGCCCTGGATGTCTATACACTTCTAAGTACAGTTGCCATTTTAAAACAAAAGCGCTTATACGCTTACTGGATTGTACAACGTTTTGGATTAAACCTGATTTTACGGCTTAGAAGTGGACTGTTTATTTTCCAGCTACTACACTTTCTTAGTTTGTGACTTTTTTACTGTATTTGTGCTTATTCGATTCTACATAAATTGGATGTCCTTTAGTCAGCATAAGCGATGCAGGAATTCTGTCTTGGTTCTTCACAGTCCTCTCAGATGTAGGAGAGGAGATTCCCCCCACTGTTAGTTTTGTTTGCTACTGTGTTCTTAGACAGTGTCATGTGCACATGCCCTCATCATCAGCCTCTACAGACATGCAGATCTCAGACTTGTGCTACAGCATCCTTTCCCAGTAGAACCTATAAATTAATGCAGATAACATAGCAAAGTATAAGCTGGTATATGTGTGACTTCCACCACCATGAATAACAACACCACATTTTTACTTTATTTATTTATTTTACATTTGTTTACCAGGAAAGTCCAACTGGACATAGTTCCATTTTCAGAGGAGGCGTGGGGAGAAAAGCTTCAATTACAGACATATCAGAGTTTGCAGACATTTTAGCATTTGCAGTATTCAAGTGAGTGCATAATGATAAAGTTACAATGATTA
Organism: Protopterus annectens; assembly: GCF_019279795.1. Lineage (NCBI taxonomy): Eukaryota > Metazoa > Chordata > Ceratodontiformes > Protopteridae > Protopterus > Protopterus annectens. Next base: position 578,252,548 of record NC_056726.1, read on the forward strand.
CCTAGAAATAAAGTAACAATGATTACAGGAATAACAAATGAACAGTAACAAGCATGATTGTTTGAGAATAACAGTTAAGTAATAAAGGAGAGTAGAAGTCTATTGAAGGAGACGTACGAGTAAATGCACTCTGAGATGCTAACAGGCTAATTTTATACAACTGATGACAGCTGCTACTGTGAAGTGGCATATTCATCTATGATGAATTGCAATGTTTTAGGGAGGTGCTTACCCAGGAGAGTTGCAAGAACATAACCAGCTGTTCATGAAGTGAGACTTAAGAAGCTTTTTAAATTGTATAGTAGAGCCATTGAAGGGCATTGGGGTTGGCAGCTTATTCCATATTTTAGAAATAGTATTAGACAAGAGAGACTTCTCAGCATCATTATTACCTATGGTGGTACTTATAAGGTTTTGATTACTGAAGTGTAGAGGTCGATTAGTGACATATGGTTGTACTAGATTTTGTAAAGCAGGAATTTTCTCGGGGTGATGGAATATTTTGTGTGCAAAGGTTAGTTGATTAAATTGCAGCAAATGAGGAAGTTCAACCTAGTTTAACTGTTTTAGAGATATGCAGTGATGAGTCCTATATGGGGCCTCTGTTGCAAACCCGGCAGTTTTATTGTAATAAGATTCCAGTTTGTTTAAGTCTGATTTGTGGAGATTGATTAGAATTGGGGAGGCATAGAGGAGGGCGGTAGATAAGAGATGTGTTTGAGCTATAGTAGCCTTTATGTGTTTTGTAAGACATTTCTTGTTCTGATACAGGAGACCTAGTTTCTTGTGAACTTTCTTGATGGTTTGGCCTATATGAATATCAAATTTCAGGTTACTGTCATTTTTGACTCCAAGTAGTTTACTGTGAGTTGTTGACGTGATCATTGTTTTATTTTTAGAGAAGATATTAAAAGAATGGTACAGTGAGGGGACTTTTGTTGAGCTGAAGAGAAGTAGCTTTGTTTTGTTGGGATTAAGAATGAGTTGGGAGTTAGTGAGCCATGTTTTGACAGAAAGAAAGGAGACTTGGGTTATGGTGTGCAGGTATTTTAGTGTAGGAGATGCACATATTAGGGTGGCGTCATCAGCATATTGTACAACCGATGCTTTTGGTGTGGAGGCAGAGAGATGGTTACTGAATAGAAAGAATAGTAATGGCCCAAGGATGGAGCCTTGAGGTACCTTTAAGGCAGCTGGAAGAAGAGGATAAACTTAGTGTTTCCTTTGGACTGCCTGCTGTGGACCTGAAAGGTAGCTTTGGAACCATGTTATAGTGGAAGAACTAAGTTTAAGAGTAGAGAGAATATAGATAAGTTTATTGTGGTTTACTATACCAAAGCCTTTGGATACGTCCAAAAATATAGTAGATATGAATTGTCCACTGTTTCTATAGTGGTTAACTGTGTTAGTATAGGACATTAGTGCTGTGGTGGTGCTGTGGAAAGGTTAGAAACCATGTTTGGTGTTTGATAGTAGTTTGTTTTTGAGAAGGTAATCCATTAGTTGGGTATGGACAACTTTCTCTAAGATTTTAGATAAGGGGGATAGGATTGCAATTGGGTGGTAATTAGTGAGTTCAGTGGAGTTACCTCCCTTGTGTAGTACAATATGTGAGGTTTCCCAAATAACAGGTACCTTGCTCTCTGATATTGATCTATTTATGAGTATGGCTACAGGATAGGCAATTGCTTCAGCTGCTAACTGTAGGAATTCTGAGGGTAAGCAATCAGCGGTCAGGATGGTTGCTTTGAGTTTTTGAAGAAGTTTTGTAATAGACTAGATAGATACTGGCTGTAAGGTAAAGTGGAAGGTGTTATTATGGGAGTTGGTGGTATGTTGGGTTGTTAATGGGGTAGAGTTGCCAACACTGCTTTGGGAGTCTGCAAGGATTTGAATCGATTCTGTGAAAATATTTATTGAATTCGGTGGCAATATTATCAGAATTGTTTGTTGGTGTTGGTGAGGGGGGGGGAGCAGATTTACCTGAATGAAGTATGTTATTAACTGCAGCCCAAACTTTTTGAGGGTTTTTTGCATATTTATTCTGGATATTATGATAGTAGTTTATTTTGTCTAATTTTACTAGTTTGTTTGCTTTGTTTCACAATTCTAGGAATTTTTGCCTTGTGATTTCGGTTTTGCATTTGTGAAATTGTTCTCAAGCTTTGTCCCTGGCCTTGAGTACAGATTTACATTCATTAGTTAGCCAGGGTGCATAATTAGCTTTTATTCTGATAGTTCTAGGAGGTGCGTGGTAGTTTAATATGTCTAAAATGTTTTGTTAAAGTAGTTTACTGTGTCTTTTACATGTGGCTGTTAAGAGAGTTCCAGTTACAACATTTTAGAGAGGTGATAAAACTGTTAGAGTTAAAGTTTTTTTTTGTTTCTGATTAATCGAAAGGTAGTTTGACTAAATTGATGAGTTCAGGTTCTAAGGAGAAAGGTTGGCTGATGGTCGCTTTGGCTGTCAGGCAGACAGCCTAATTGAGAAGCAAGGGAGGGGTTACTTACAAGAATCCGGTCCAGGATGCACTGGAATTTGGATGATTTGTCAGTTCTTGTAGGGGATGAGATGAGTTGGGGGAAACCATGGAGGGTAATGTGGGATGATGGATTTTGTGTGGAGCAGTTAAACCAATCAATATTAAAGTCCCCCAATAGAACTGTTACTTGAGGAAGGGAGTCGGAGATCCAATGTAGTAGATTTTCCAGGGTGGGAATATTATTACCTGGTGAGATATAACTGCCTATGATATTAATGTGTTTTTTGGGATTAATTTTTTAGCTTGGCAAAGATAAGTTCTGCTTTGTCAAATTCAGGAATGTGTAAATCTAAGTGGTCAAGCATTGGTTGTTTTTTGAATAAGACTGCTACTCCTCCACCACTTTTACTACTCCTGTCTTTATGTAAAATATTATAGCCTGGAACTGTTATTTCATTACTGTTATTGTCTGGTTTTAGCCATGTTTCAGTTAAAATTACAATATCTGGTGACTAAAGGTAGGGCATGGCTTGGTTGTACCCAGCTGAACTGAAATGGGCTACCAGCCACAACTCTGAGATGAGACACCAGATGACTAGAGGCTTCTGAGCTTTCAAAAAAAAACATAGGTTGCCTGTTTTTTTTTTTTTTTTTTTTTTTTTTTTTTTTTTTTTTTTTGCTTAACATACTATTTACTGCACTTTTATTGCCTGCTGCCTACTTTTATACTGTATTTATTTACTGCGTACTAAAATTTACTGTTTTACTGTAATTGCCTGCTACACTGTGTCTGTAAAATTAAATTGTATTGCTGTTTTCACTGCTTAGCAAACCTTTTTGTTGTTTCCACTGTTTAGGTATTTACTGGTATTTTTTTTTTTTTTTTGCTGTTTTTTAGCTATTTGTTCTGCCTGCTCTGGTTTTCCCACCAAGCAGTACTTAATCAACTGATCTGTTAACTGTTTAAATCATTCTTTAGAGACTCTTGGCTGATTTTCTGCTGTTTTAAATGTTTTTTCAGCGTCTCTGCTTTTTTTTCTGCTGTGTTAAATATTCTCTCAAGTTTCCTGCTGAAACTAGAGTAGCTAGTAGCTATAGCATAGTTCAGATCCAGGCCTCCTGCTTCTGGAACTGTTTGTAGTGGTTTGTTTGTTCTGAGCATGTTTTCCAGGCCATCTTGGATTGGAAGGGGCCTATCTACACTTTTGTGAGATAAGTGTGTTTGATTGGCATCTGACTGGTAAAGGGAGCTGGTCTAGAGCTTGGAATAAGCATCTTCATTGGTCTTTTGAATTTTGCTAGAGTTTTTTTCAAATTTTAGCTTCTGGTATTTAGGCCCTGAATCTGAGCAGGTTTCTGCTTGTTTGCTCATCGCACAGCACCGTGCACTACTGTGCAATTGTGCGCCAAAGCTGGACAGGAAAATTCAACACATTTTTCCTTGAAACTCAGGCAGAAATATCCATCCACCGAGCTCCTCCGTCATCATTTCTGAAAAGCCACCCCTAGTGACAACAGTCTTCAACCTAGCATTATGGACAGTTGGACTTCTCTTGTTTCTCCTGCCAACCTTGTTGACTTGGGTCTCTTGAGGCAGTGTAGTAATTGCCTCATGTAAACAGACAACCCTCTACTAATAACATAGTCTAGTACAGCGTGCAAGAGATGCGTTTCCACCAAGAATCTAGAATTTATGCTGTCTCTCACTCAAAACAGTAACACGGAGAAGGTTGTCAACTCACCCCACCACTACATATTCACATAATACCACTACTCATACACATAGTATGCATCAAACACATAAATCCACATACACATAGGTTCTCTCAAAAAACCTACAGAAACACCAGAGACTTCCAAAACACAACTTTGCTACAGCTAACACAGTATCCACACCCATAACACATAGCAACACCAGTTTCTCACCCACCAAGCCCGTAAGGCATAGCACTCAAATAAAAAAAGTATTTTTGTCATTGGAGGCTCAATAGTGAGACACACGGATGTTCCACTCACCAGAATGGACAAGGAGAAAGTGACGTTGCCAGAATTCACCAAATCATGCATGCACTCAGGTCTTTCAGCAACAATTACCATTATGACTCTGTCATAGTTCATGTTGGTGTGAATGACCTGAGACGTACCTCACTGGACTATATGAAGATAGACATGGTTGAGCTCGCTGAGTATGTGTCCCAGTCAGGTATGTCCCTAGCCTTGAGCAGCCTGTCCCTACCCTAACCTAGAATTATGCCACAGTATAAACAAAAATGATCAATTTCAGTAATTGGCTTAGTTTTTGGTGTCATTCCAAGGGGATCCAGTTCTTGTCTGCCTGGAAAGCCATGGTCAACAAACCTTCCTGCTATGCAAGAGATGGCTTAAACCTGGCACCCCTAGACTTTCGGCTGCTGGCAAAGGTTTTTGCCTCCCCCATAGTGCCTTTTTTAGGCAAGGTCTCAAAAATAACATTACTGACATGAATGTAACCAATCAGAACAAAATAACGATCATGCTGCTACATGCTAGGAGCCTAAAGCAAAAACTGCCCTCCCTGGAAGCATTTCTGTCACTAGAAGATGTACATGTCTGTACAGTCACAGAAACCTGGTTTAAAGTCTTAGAGAGTACCCTGACTCTGCAAGACTACAATGCCTTCCACACCTTTAAACTGCAAAATGAATGTGTGAAAACCAAAGAAGGGAGTGTTTCTGTCTATATTAGAGATAAATTCACCTCACATCTAGTTAGACTGGACAACTCCCTGGAGTTACTCTAGGTCGAGGCTACAGTGGGTACGACCCCCATTCAAGTCTTAGCCAGCTATAGATCCCCCTCCATGGGTCACAACATCCATGAAGCCTACTTAACCAAACTGAAGACAATCCAAGTTTTACCAAGCACACTAGTTATGGGGGATTTCAATTATCCCACCATCAACTGGGAAACATACTATATCCCAAACTCTCTAGCACAAAAGTTCCTTGACTTTGTGAATTCAAATGCCCTGGAGCAAATTGCCCATACCTCAACAAGAGAAACATTCTAGATCTGATCCTCACCAATATGTCAAACAGGTGCACTGCTGCAATTGTTGGACCCTCATTAGTTAAAACTGACTACAAATCAGTCACCTTTGAACTGACACTAACAGCAGAACTCACAAAGGGTGAAATTAGACTAAACAACTTCACCAAGGCAAACTATACCCTCCTAGGTGAAGGTATAAATGCATTCCAAGCCCCAACCCAAGCTGAAATTGGTAACTACTCCAAAGCTTACACTAAACCCCTGTACAGTCACTTGCCTAAGTGTATAAACTCAGCTGACCAGATAGAATCAAAGCCAGAGCCCCAAATAAAATCAAGCTAACATGTTGTATTTCCAGAATCAACAAACTACAATAAATTCAAAAAGTTGCTGTCCAAGAAAACAAAGACAAGGACCCAACAATGGAAAAGCACTCTCCTCAGCCTTAATAGGCAAATAAGACAACTTGTCAAATCCTCCAAGAGCTCCTTTGAGAGAAACCTAGCAAGTACTGACAAGGATAACCATAAGGCCTTTTACAGCTATGTATGTAACCTAAAGTGTAGGACCCAGCATGTGCAGAACTGATGGCCAATGGTATCACACACACTGACCCCACAGAGATAGAAAAGCTGCTAGTGGATTGGTTTGGCAAACTTTTCACTCCCTTAGCCCTTCCTAACTTACAACAAACCCTCCACTAAAGTTCCTCACACCTTACATATCTGAAGAACACATCCTCAAAGCCTTGTCCAAGGCAAAGAAGACAGTCTCTGTGGGACCAGATGACATCCCAGGCTGTCTTCTAAACAGGCTAAAACATGAACTAGCATCACCATTAAGTACTCTTTTCAATTATAGCCTAATCACAGGCTTTGTTCCCTTTATTTCCCTCCACAAAGGTGGCCTAGCAACAGACCCATGGAATTTCAGACCCATAAGCCTGACCAGCCTCATCTATAAGGCCATGGAACATATCATTATGGACCTCATATATAAAGACATAGGTGACCTCCAAATCCTGGATACTACCCAATTCAGCTTCATGAAAGGCAGATCCTGCCTGTTAAATCTAGTGGATTTCTTTGAAAGGGTGACCAAGGCCATTGATGAGGGCAGATATGTGCACACAGCATACCTCGACTTGGCAAAGGCGTTTGACCCAATCCCACATTCAGGTATTACTGATAAACTTAGCAAACTGAATGTGAACCCCTTCATTGTAAGATGGTTTGCCAAATGGCTCACAAACTGGACACACACTATCAAAGTGAGTGACTCCACATCAACCAGCAGACCTGTTACAAGCAGAGTGCCATAGACTCAGTGCTGGGCCCCCTACTGTTTGCTATATACTTCTCAGAAGTTTAGGTCAAATCTAAAGGGCTGTGGCTGACCAAGTTTGCAGATGACTGCAAACTAAGTGCAATTATTGAATCTCCAAATTATATCAGTATATTCCAGGATAATCTCACATAGACCAATAGCTGGTGTATTAGTCACAGTCTGAAACTGAATGCAAAGAAATACATGATCATTCCCTTCAGCACAAACAGTGTCCCTTTCCACCATCAAATCAATAACAATACTCTAAGTAACAATGAAGTGGTAAGGGATCTAGGATCACATGTTGACCGAGACCTTAACTTCAACCACCATGTGTCTACCATTGTAACTAAAGCTTTCCATGTAGCTCACTTGATTAGTAAAGGCATCACCTCGAGAGCAGAAGAGGTTATAACCCCCTATATACTCGGCACTTATACAGCCCATAATTAAGTATAATGCGCCATTCAGTATGTACTGTATTAAGCACCTACAGCAATTAGAGAGACCTCAGAGGTTTCTAACAAGAAGATCAAGGGCCTCCAGCATGTCTTACATGGACCAACTAAAATCCTTGTCATTATACTCCATATTGTATAGACTTCTTAGGGGAGACTTATGCCTGGCCTACAGAGCAACCTAAGACCCAAACCTAATGAACTTACTGCATATCCATAAATAAAATGGGTCTAGGGCTACCCGTCCTAGGGACTTAAATATAGCCTGTGACTTAAATAGGACATGCTGGAGGGACAGATTTATTTCCCAGTGACTGCCATGTCTTTGGTGCAGGCTACCAATTCATGTGGAGCAGAGCACCTCTATGACACCATTTAAGAGAAACCTAGATGTGTAGAAGGGGCACCATAACTTCTTACCTGGGATAGTGGCAGCAACCCTCCTGGACATGGGTAGTTATCACTAAATGCAATCTTAGGTATTGATTAGTACCTCTACGGTATTACATTGGTTTGAAATGGCTAGGCTTAAAATGACCTCTGGGTCAATAGCATAGTAATCTCCTATTAGCCTATGATCACATACATATCTCATACCATAGGCTGTAACAGCTGCATGCCCAATGTCCCTGGATAATGGAAATGTGACTAAGTAAACTGTGCAATGATGAAAGACATGTCACATAACTCACCTTGTACATGTCCCCCATGGGCACATAGACAGTCATAACCTGTGCTGTAGGTTTCCACAGGTGCAGCCTTCATATCCCTGGGGGACATTAATGCAGATGGCCATGTGCAGAATAATGGCCTAGAAGAATGGCATCTGCCACTACTCACCCATGACATCCCCAACAGTCAACTAGGCAATCCTGAGAAGGTGGGTTTCTACATCTAACTCCACCATCAGAGATTAGTGCAACCACTGATGGAACACTTTGGTATCAGTCAGCAGGTGATGTCTTGGGGGTATGCCACTAGTGGATGACATTTCCATGACTATATCTTGGGCAGTGTTCCTGGAATGAAGGATCATGTTGTGACCCCACTATGTACCTGCAGCACTATGCAGTAACCACCAGCTACAGTAATGTCCCACACCAGGTCCTCTTCTAGGGGGTCCCATAAAGTCCTGTAAACCTTAGCCTTGTCCAAGATTCTCTTACCTGGATAGAAGTGCCTGCAGCAGTGCCTGTCAATGTCAGGGTGAATTTTTCCATGCACCATTCTTTAGATACAATAACAGCTGTGGTTCACTTATTGGTACACATCCAGAACAGTGTGTGTATACAATGCTTTCATGTCAACCAACAACTTCCACCTCATTGGCTCTGCTACCATTGTGGTGGCTACAGCCCTGTTCATTAATATGACATAACTGTTGTCATAGCTGTGATAATGTAATCCAAGTTCACTAGCCCTTGAGCCAGTGTCAATGGCACAGTATGTGCCTATTGCACTGCAGATCCATCATTCCCAGTAGACAGCCCTGTTGACTGTGTGGCTGTGCAGCAGTGCAAATATGCTTGCCTAGAAGAACAGAGATTCAGCCTGTCTGCTCCTTGTTCTATGTCTGGAAGCATTCCCCCACACACAACATTCCTGTTATCTATGCCATACAGAGTTGTCCCCTCCTAAAACCACAACCTGCCCTGCCTGTTACATTTCTTCTTTTTGTATTGCCCTAACACCCATTCTTGTTATACTCCTGGTAAGGCCATTGCAGTGTTATAATACAGAATGCTGCAGTGGCATGACAACTGTGTCTGACAGCAATATGCCCTGTAGCAGTCTATGCAGTGCAGTGTGCATTACCGTACTCACATGCGGTGCCACCTTCTATATCTTGTCATATTTAGATATCCTCTATCTTCTTTCATGTTTTTTTCTTGCTGTAGCATTTCCTCTTGTAGAATGGCAGGCCAGCCACATTTCTTATTGCACTATAAAGTGGTTTGTAGTGCAGCTCTTATGACAATTAGGTGATTTAGTGCTATTGCCTCTGAACTGTGAATATGACACATTGCTTTATCAAATCTATTCTGTGCTATGGGGACCAGTCTGGCCTGTGCATTAGCACAGTGATAAGTTAAATGTATATGACCATGGAGCCCAGCTGTGCTACTAAAGATCTGAACTTGAGCTAATGAATATGATCCATATACTACCTGATAAATTATTATGGGTGTACTTTGGCATATGGGTCATGCTTATGCCACCTGGCCACACAACTTTTGCCATCACCTTGAGTAGTGTCCAGATGCCTCACACTGCCTAGCATGAGCAACATACTACTGTGCTGCCTGTTAATATTCATCATGTGGTCTCTATAATGTGAGACATTGGGCCCCAGTTATCATTTTCATGCTTGGACTTGACCTGACGAGTGTACATGACCTAAACAGAATTTGATTATAGCAAGGCTGCAGCATGGTACAACAGGGAGAAAATAAATCTTTTTGCACCTGTTGTACATACAGCATAGGGGCTGCCTAATGGGGAGCAACTACGGGTGTCCCATGTACAATGGGGATGTATGGCAGGCATTTCCCAAGTCGATGAAGGATGCCACTGGCATTTCCCACTCTAGTGAACAGTACAGACAGGCATATGCTAACCTACAGAGGCACCATCCACATTTTTTCCAGTAGTGGGAAGAAAACTTTAGAGAGAGACAGCCTTCACAATGCAGTAACATGTAATTTTTTGCTGAATCATAATACAGCAGGACTGAAAATACAGGTCATGCCTATATGTCATAGGTAGGCTGTGCTCATTACTGTGTTATTTCTGTTTTGCAGGAGAGAAAGAAACTGCAGCAAATCAGGCAGCCTGCCAGACAAGACAGGCCAGACTCCCAGGTGGCAGTAAGTGTAGTGTATAACTGTATCTGAGCTGAACCTGCTAACCACTAAACAGCTTTTTTGTACATTTCTTTTGCTTGCATTTTACTGCTTTATCATTGCTTATCTGTTCTTTGACTTTGTTGACTTCTATGTTACATATCTTTGTTCTGTAAGACTATCAAAGTCTGTGCCACTCATTCTGCAATTGCTATGCACATAAGAACTGTACTGCAATTGTCATATGCATAACAGTTGTACTGAAACTTTTAATCTCAGCACTGTGGTCACTTTGTTTATTCTGCCTATTAAAATATTGATTTGCTGTTCATCATTGTATGTTGAATAGATTACAGGCATATAATTTGTGTGACTGTCCTACACTGTGACTGCTGTTCCTGTGTATTTCATAGTGTTTATGACAACTGTATATGACCTGTTTAATACACAGCTGTGGGCTTTTCATTTTCTTATTGTGATGACTTCAGCTGCAGATCATTGGTTCCTTGGATACACATCCTAGTTTCCATCATGTACTTTACTACTGTTCTACACACCTTTGATAGTTACGCTGTCATTCATATTCCCTACTGTTATCCTCACTCATATGATGTGTTCTCTAGCTACTGATTCATGTTGTTGTGTTAACTAGTTTTTTCTCCTTACAGGACCTTATGTTATGCAGTGTATCATGTTACACTGACCATTGTATCTGTGTCCTCCTCTGTTGTCTTTATCAGTCTTATTTCAATTACTTTGCTTTACTGTTTTATTATCCATTTATTTTTACTTTTTTCCCCAGGATCATCTGTGGAGCAACCAGCAATGAGGGAATAGCTGCCAAGTTCTGCACAAGCCACCATGCTGAATACAAGGTCATTAGCAGTCCATGAGCCTGCCTCTATACAGATGAAGAATGTCATTCTGTCAAATGTGACTTGGAGGCCTCACTGGTACTCTTTGGTGCTGTTTCTCTAGTGAGTGACATAGGTTCCTCATCAGGCAATGGCATAGAGGATTCTGGATTACCTGAAATGAAGTTAGGCAGCTGGTAAGGACTGAGGTGACCCACTGGAGGCCAGATGGCTATATTGGCACCCTGAAAGGTTTACTCATGGGGCTGATAATGTCACATAGTCACCTGGCCCTGACCAACATGTCACCAGCTAAAGGACCCATCCCTAATGTCAGCCACAGAAGTGACTAGCTCCTAGGAGAGTTCCCCTATGGAATGTCTTGGCAGATCATCTTATCCCAGCAATACCACCCATAGTGGTGTTTCCTTTCTTTATATGCCATTCACTCTTCCCTGCTCATAGTCCAGTCCTACCCATCACCAGTTGTCCAGCTCTTGTCTGATTGTCTACATACATGCATTGTGGTCCCCCTTTTTGCATCATTACCTCTCTTGTCAATCTTTGTATGTATTATATGTCTCTGCCTTGCTGCTGTCCTTACAATATTTTTCCTACCCAGCAACTTCACAGGCGTCTTTCCTTCTCTACTTCTTTTCTCAATAAAAATAAAAAGAGCATATGCCCCCCCAAAACGTTACCCTTCTTCCCTCATCCCATGTCACTTTTCCCATCTTGTTCTCCTTCTGGGTACTTCTCTGTTTGATTGCTTGCTTTTCCATATTTCTAACTGTCTTATTGCCTCTTTCCCTCCCATTTATAAAATAAATAAAGTTGGCATTTGACTGTGTAATCCTTGCATGAGCTCCCATCTGTGCTTGTGTTGCAAATAAACAATACATTGATGCATTTGTTAACATTTGATATGCACACAAGCATTCAGCCTGCATATCAGTGTCCTCTGGTGATATGACCACTCATAGCATGGTCCAATCAATTGCGAGATGACTTCTCTTTTCACAACTGAGCAGCTTACTATGCAGCACAGTCCTAAACATGTCCACAATACCTTGACATTTATGCATGCCTAATCCCCTCCAAGCTGCATCGCATTGCATTGAGAGTACTATTTAGCATAGTGTGTCTATGATATGATTCTTTATGAATAGTTTCCTGTCTTCTGTAATTAAATGTAATATGTTGCCACAAAGTAGGATAAGGCAATCTTTGTTATTATCCTATTGTTAGCTATGTATATTACTACATATTCTGTCGCTATAGATTTCTGTATACCTGTGCTATTTTGATGTATCCCCATAACATATGTATGAATATATATATATATATATATATATATATATATATATATATATATATATATATATATGATCATGTATGAACCTATGAACCTATGAACCTATAACATATCTGTGAATTGTTGTACTTTATTATTTTAATGTACTCTACTGTTTCTATCATTGCCTCTGTTTGTGGCTGAAAATGGTTGTTGGAACAGTCCACCAAGCTGGTTAACAATTAAATAAATAAAGTTTAAGTAATTGCAGCAGAAATCCACAAGGCACATTAAATCAAACATTCTAAACAGCTGTCATTCTCCCACTTGCAGCAGAAAATTTTAATTCTGAATAATGAGCTATGTTTGCTATTTTATATACTTATAGGTTCATGGGTACATAAGTATATAGTAGGCTAATGACCACTGGGGCCTTTATAAGCCTGGCAGTGCAATCCAACCCAATTGTGTTCCCATGTAACATGGGCATCTATTTGGAGAGGTATGTTAGTTATGAAGTTGCTAAAGGTTTAGTTGGGGGTATGTTAGTCAGGAAATATTTACCATCAGCTTATGTGTATCACTGACACAAGAGCCAGACTGGAGGTAAATTTTTGATTTCTCATCCAATGGTCAAGGTTACATTTGAAAAGGGTTAGGGATGGGGCCTGCTTCACATGGATAGGAAGCTTTGAGACACATATATGGCTTGACAGCATGTTCTATTTATGCCACAAGCATAGTTTAAATCCTTGGATCTAGTCTTTCTGGTGCTCTTCATTTTGTGGTTGGGCAAAAGTTCTATGAGGGCTGGATATGATGCTGCCTTATATGCCAGGCATATATTGCCTCTCATTAACCTATAAGAGACTGAGTATAGAGACAGGGCTTTAAGGCAATCTATACAGGAAAATGTGTTAATATCCTGGATTCGCTTGCTGAGGAACCTCTGTGAGCATTCCAACTGTTACATATGCCTGGTGAGGTAAATGCCGAAGGGGGCCTTGTTCTCATTGGTGGATCTGATAAGAGCTGAGTAAAGTGATATTTTAGCTTCTTTGGCCCTGGATGCTATACCTTTATTTAAAAGTTGAGTTACAAAGAATGATTTCCTTACTACTTTGGTTACATTTTGGTCATAGGCCAGTTTGTTGTCTATATATGTTCCTAGATCCCTAACTACTGGCTCAACTCTTAGGGGTGTCTTATCAATGGAGTAATTAACCTGTGTGGACTTTTTCCCAAAAGACACTATAATACCCTTCTTGGCATGGAGTTCTAGTCTGTGGCTTTGGCACCACTCATTTATCTGTGTTAAACACTCTTACAGGATGTTAGTGTCATGCAGGGAATCTGTAATAGCCAGTTTGCAGTCATCTGCAAACTTGGTGAGCCAGAGGCCCTTGATGTTAGCCTTGACCTCTGAGGAGTAGATGCCAAACAGGAGTAGGCCCAGCACTGAGCCCTGAGGTACTCCACTTGTGACTGTTATCTTAGTGGAGGTGGTCTCACCAACCCTGACTTCTTGGGTCTTATCTGTGAACCAGCTGCTAATCCAGTGAGTTATGTAGGGATTTATGACTAGCTCAGTGAGTTTGTTAACAATACCAGAGTAATGTATTGTATCAAATGCCTTGGCCAGGTAGACAGTATGCTCCATTTCCCCTCATCCATTGCCATGGTACCCCTCTCAAAGAAGTCTACCAGGTTAAGTAGGTAAGGCCTTCCTTTGACAAAACCAAACTGGGATGGGTCCAGTGCCTGTAGGTTGCCAATGTCTCTGTTGATCATTTCCATGATAACTCATTCCATGACTAATGTGTCTATAGCTTCCAGGGTTGTTTGATGGTCCACCGTTGTGAAGAGGGATAACCACTGAAGTCCTCCATTCACATGATACATAGCCTGCTTTGAGGCTATAGTTGAAAAACGACTCAGGTGATCCTGATAGATCATGTTTCAAACCATTAACGAGGCAAGCCAGTATATTATCTGAGCCCTTTGAGGCTGCATTTTTGGCATTAGCAAGTGCAGCCATGACCTGCTCCCTGCTAATAGGTGGGGGATTATGCTAGTAGGGATTTCATGGGGGAGGCAGGAGGAGAATGGGAGTGAAAGAGTTGAATGTGCCAGCCAGCAGATTCACTATGTCACTCTGCTCTGTGAAGGCAGTACCATTTACCACCAGTTCAGCACACTGATGTGTGTTACCTTTGAGGTATCAGGCATAGCTGTAGAAGGTCTTGTAGTTGTCCTTATCCTGAGAGACTATCTTTCTATCTTGACATCATAATTGTCCATGTTGAAATTAATTAGTCGTACTAGTTTCCTGTTTAATTATTGAGCTTTCGCTATTATGAGAATTGCTTTGTCTGATTCTGACCATGACTTCTTTCCTTTTGTTATATACCCTGTTAAGGTTAGGATTCTACCAGTGTGATTTGTTTTTGGAGTTTGTTTTGGTTTACTTCTGGTAGGTACAACAGCCTCTATGTAGCTATTTACATGGCTGTACATGGTTTCTTTGAAAAATTCTGCATAGGTTACTGTGAACACAGGGTTCGGAGCAGCATTCAATTTTGACAAACTCTCGCTTAATAGGATGCAATTTGCTTTGCAATAGTTCATAACTGTCACAGGTTTTGCTGGGACTTGCATGTTGATTTTTATTTTGAAACAGACAGCTTTGTGATACACCTTCATCAGCGAGGATGTGATGTGATGTCATGTGACGTGACGTTGGGGGGGGGGGTTACAGCACTCTCCTTTATTGGTGAGTACTTGGTCTAGTATGTTTGTCAAGGGTATTTGTGTTAGTAAAGTACAAGAAAGGTTGTGCCTGCAAGTTGGTGGCAGTGTATGTTTCCCAGAGTGAGAAAACAAGGTGTGTGTGTCTCAACTCATAGGGTGAAAGTTCATAATGTTCACTGACATTTTTAATAGCTTGATACTAGATGGGAACACTATGCACCTTTTAGGAGATCTTAAAAGTGCTTACCTATAATGTAATTAAACCTCTACAGATTCATGTTAAGTTAGGGAACTGTTTTCATTCCAAAACAGTAAAAAGCTTTTCTTTGGTATCCATCCATCCATCCATCCATAACCCCTTTTTCCCAATTTTACACATGGGGTTGGAGTGTAACTTCAATAGTGACAATCATCTTGAGCCAAGGTTTACACCACCAGGTGGCTAGCCCTGCCACTGTAGTTCATCCACACCACAGTCACATGCACACTCACACCTATGGCCAATTTAGAGTGTCCAAAACTACCCTACATCACCTTAACAAATGAACACAGTAGGGTACACAGAGCCTATTTTTCAACTGGTATTTAAGCTCTGTTCTGTTACACAGATACTCTCTCAACAGATTGCTGAGAATTAGACTGGTTTAATATTGTACCTCCTCACATACTACTTTTAATCTCTTGTGTCATTGTTGTGTCATTGTTTGGCTCTTCCATCTGTCTGAAACTTTGTTATTAACTATATGAACTCCAAGGGACTTCCAAAATGGCTGCACACTGATCAACAGCTTAATTTCAGCTCTCACAGAGTGAAAAAAAGAAACTGAGAGATAAGGGCCAATAACTCTGCCAGTTTTATTAAATACAGTTACTAACTATTAAGTACATTTCCTGGATGCCCTCAAAGAAGAAACTTAGAGAGTCTGAAAGAAAATCAACTAGAAAAGATGAAGGGAAAACACAGACTAGGAAGAATCTTGCAGCTGCTGAGCAAAAAGCAGTTCAAGTTCCAGCTTTGTTGCAAGACATGCCTTCCAGTAATCTAGAGGAGAACAAAATCACATGTGCTCAGAGCTGATTAAAATAAATTAAACACTGAAGGAGTATATAAACTGAAATAACAAATCTGGAAAAATGGAATAAGCTTAAAACAGCTATTCAGATGAACAGATAGAACTGCAAAAATCAGAGGCTGAAATGAAGAAATGGCTGGCTGCATATGAGACTGCTCAAGAAGAGATGTTTCAAAAATTGTAGAGATAGAGGGCAAAGAAAGCAGGGAAAACCTGAGATTTTCTGCCATACCAGAGAAACTGGAAGGAACAGACTGTACTAATTTTATGAAAGTACAAATAAGCAGCTGGACTGGTATGTCACACACAGCAGGAATTATTTGAAAGGGCACATGTGCATGAACCAAAGCTGGTCATCAGAAAGTAGCCAATACCTGTATTAGTAAAGATGCAATCATACCAGCAGAAATAGCTGGGCCTTGGAAAACTGTGGAAGAATGTAAAAAGTATTAAAAACTGGAGACAGTAGAGTCCTTGTGGAAAATGATTATTCACTGTACACCATGCAGAACTAAAGCAAATTTATCCCAGCGATTAGGGAATGTCAAGAAGCAGGTGTAAGAGCCAAGCTGCTATATTCAGCTATCTTCAGAATACTTTTTCCTGGATAATCAAAGTCAATTTTTGATGCAGAACAGGCTGAGGAGAAAATACAAAAGTTTATGCAACAAAAAGTAAAGTGAGCCATCAAACAGAAGGAGACACTGCTTCCTATTCTTCTGATAATAAAGCTGTTAGAGAGACTTTGCCAGTGAAACCTTTTACAATGTTCCAAAAGAAAACGCTTGAGAGACAGAAAAAAAGTACAGGAGTTCACTAGAAGAACTGAGAGTACCTTGGACATTAACCAGAGTCTGAGTTTGAGATGGAGATGAACAGGAAGAAGGCCAGCAACTCTGAAATTAGTGAATAATGTGAGATTATAAACCATCAGTCATATCTATGAAGTAGAAAGACTGGACTTTTGTTGACTTTGTTAAAATTGTGGGGGAATGAAAAACATGCCCCACTTCATTTCATTAATGTTTGGAAGGACACTAAGGGCAAAGGAAAAAGAAGTAGTCAGTAAGTAAGTGAAACAATATTTGTTCTTAACAGTATTTGTAAAAAACATTTTATTATTTTTAGTTATGTTCATAATGTGAAAAGCACAATGCAGCAATGGCTAAGCTGATTGTGAATGATGTTACCCATGCTGAGGCTGAAGATTTAGCAAATCTGCTGGCCAATAAATTTAGCTCAACTTTGCCCCCTCTCTCCCCTCTGTGTGTCCCTCAAGACATACCTGAAATAGGCTCACCTCCAGCTATCAAACAAGGCCAAGTCCTAAAAGTGCTATCAGATGCTTAAAATACTTTATCGATGGGTCTTGACAATATCCCTAGCTGCATCTAAAATAGGATGAAGCATGATTTAGCCACACCCCTAACAGCACTGTTCAAGCTCAGCCTCCATATATGTTTTGTACCAAGTGAATTGAGAACAGCTATAGTCATTTCCTTGCATAAGGGAGGACCTTCCTCAGACCCAAGCAGTTACAGACCCATAAACCTGACCAACCTGATATGCAAAGCCATGGAAATACAATATTATTAATTAGTCAGGATATAGGAAACCTCCAAACACTGAACCCATCTCAGTTTGGATTTGTGTAACGTAGGTCATGCTTACTCTACCTGGTAGATTTTTTGAAAAGGTCACCAAAGCAATGGTTGAAAGCAAAATGATACACAACACATACCTCAATCTGGCCAAAGCTTTTCACACAATTCCCATATTGTGCATAGTAGAAAAGCTAAATAAACTGGGAATAAACTCCTATAGCACTAGCTAGATTGTCAACTTGTTCACATATAGGATGCAGATAATAAAATAGGGAAAGTTACCTCCACAAAAAGACCACTCACCAATGGAGTCCCCCAGGTTTCTGTGATGGGACCTCTCCTGTTTGGAATCTACATTTCTGAAGTAAAAGCCAATACAAAAGTGCTCTGGCTGACTAAGTTTGTAGAGGACTTTAAGCAAGGAGCAGTCATTGAACCCCAAATTGTATTTTACATTTGTTAACCGGGTGTGTCTGACTGAGCCGAAAAGGCCCTTTTTCAGCAGAGGCCTGGGGAGAAAAGCTCCACATAGAAAAACTACAGATACATTTAGATACTTAGACATGATCAGCATACACACAAATTACAATAGACATGTTTTTACAGTCGTATGCAGCACATCAACAGTTACAGTGGAGAGAACAAACAAGAAAATATGAATTTAAAAATAAAGGTAATTAATAGATTTTTGGTGTGCAGCTGAAATTTGGAACATAGGTAGAATACATACATAGTACACAGGTACAGTACATACATTGTACATAATCCAGTGTTTGTGAGTAAGAGTGAAAACTATTATAAAGTACTCTAGGTTTAGTATGTGTACCTTATCTGCTTTCACTAGCCTGGGGAGCAGTCATGGCACTGCCAACTATGCTTGATATGTTGCCTAATGAAGTTTTTAAAGGAGGCTTTGGACTATGTGTTTTGTATGCTAGTGGTGAGCGAGTTCCATTTTTTAGCCACTGAACTACTATATAGTGTGTCTCCAAGCTATTGTAGCTGTTGGTAACTTCTAGTAGTAGTTTTCTTGATGATCTAAGAGGCCTTTGGCTGAGTGATGTTGTACTAGGTTTTTGAGGGCAAGACACTTATTTGGGAGGTAATATATAGAATGACTTAGCTATCCTGCTTGAAGGGTAACATCAAATAAATAACTGCTGTCAAAATGATGGTCTGAAATTAAATGCCAAAAACTGCATTACTGTATCCTTTGGGAAGTCATCTACCCTAACTACCATATTGACAATTCTCCCCTAAGAGTTGACCCAGTTGTTTGAGATTTGGAAACTTATGTGGACAGTGGACTAACTTTTGACTGACGTGTCTGTTGTTGTAAGAAACTCCTTCTGTATTTCACAGCTTATAAATAAAAGGATTGTGACTAGATCTAGGGATGCCATTGTCCCCTTTACTCAGCCCTCATTAGGCCAGTCATTGAATATAATGCCCCCTTTAGCATGTACCGGTACAGAAACATGCAACAACTGGAATGTCCACAGAGATACCTTACTAAAAAACAGCATGTCCTTCATGGCCTGACTCAAAGCCCCATCACTATACTCTGAAACCTACAGACTGCTGAAAGGTGACCTGTGCCTAGCATACAAGGCATCTTCTGACTCATTAATGATAGATTTACTGCACAGCAGCAAGTCAAATGGAATCCAAAATACTCAGTCTAGGGATCTAAACCACTTCTGCAACATTAGCTGAACAGTTTGGAGGGGCATGTATATTTCACAGAGGATACCGGAAAGTTCATCCCTGTCCGTTTTTAGGTGCAATATAGATTGATGGATAAGAAATGGAAAATTTACCCTAGAACTTCCCCCCATGCTACTAATGGACAGAGGCATCTCTTAAATGTTTTATCTCATGCATGAGTCCCCTTAAATTATCTATGGTATGAACCCAGTTATTTTTATTTGAGTAAGTATATAATTATCAACCATGGGATGGGTAAGGCCAATCTATATCCAAATGTGATAGCTTATTTTGAACACAAAAAAGGAAACTGGCTAGGTTTAAATGGCGCACAAGAACAGATAGCATAGTATTTACATATGAACCTATAGACCTATGATATAAACTATGGTATATAGTAAAGTATTTTCAGTTATTGTCATATGTGATAGAGATACTAAAGTTTTTTTCTTTTTTTAGTTTTAAGAAAGGTAGTCATTATAATGTAAAAGAAGGCTAGGCATCAGCTTGTTTAACTGCTAGGCTGTAATCTTGAGTTGTTGAGGTGGGGGATGTGGTGTAAAACTACACAGATTATAATGTACGTAGAGCTGATAAGATTTCTCTTACTTTTACATAAGTGAAGATCTGACTTAAGGCCCTAGGCTTAATCTAATAACACATTTTTAGTGTAAGCTAGTAAATAAGAGAATACTGAATATAAAGAAAATTTTCCCTTAAGCAAATAAATGTTCATTGTGAGTTCAGAAGTTTGCAGCTGAGGGCAGCTGTACATTTTATTCTTATGTTTCCATGGAGACAAACTGACTACAGAGGCAGGCAATAAAAGCCAGAGCCCTTTTTAAGGCTAAAACTTAATGTTTTCTGAACTCATACAAGTTGTTTTTCACATCTGGGAGGAGAATAAAGATAAGATAAGGATAGACATCAATTAATGTACGTAAGAGCACAGGCTGTAACATGCATCTTAGCATGGATGAACTTAATTTTAGGTTAAGTAAAGCCTCTGTGTGCAGCTGTTTATTTGGGACAATTGTTCCTATCAGGAGGGTTAAACTTCATTATATGAACATGCACATTGTTCTGTGTGTTTGTTTTAAGTTAATAGGTTATGGGTATTTTCTATGGTGTGTTTGTTTTTATTTGTTTGAGGGTTTTCATTAAAACAAAAAGTTCTGTAAAGTATGACATAGGTTTAAATGGAGATGATGAGAAACAACTGTATAAAAGATCAACCTGGATAACATTAGTGAGTAAATGTAGCACAAAAGATGGAAATCCACATTTAGAAATGTTGTCGTGTGTAATAGGTGGGAATAATAACATCTTATCATAATGACTGAACTATCCATATTATTTTGACATGGGAATGGCCTCACAGGTATAGACAAAAAGGAAAGAGTATGGAATTATATTATGAAATGCAGATTGCAAATAGCAATGCTATAGCAGACATATTAGGAAAGAAAGGATTTCAGGGAGGATATCTGGCACACTATCAGGGACAACAGAAAAGGGGGAGTACTTTTACTAATTGCTAGAGGAAAAATATAATAATGGTAGATTTGTGGTAGTAAGGGGCTACTGGCAAGTGAGTAAGATTACAGTGGCACATATTTGTATTCCACATAAAACTGACATTATGGAGAGCCTTTTAGAGCCTCTTACTAACTTAATCATAATTCTTTTTCACCCTCTTCTGTTTAACTCTTTCTCAGTCTATACTAACCTCACTAACATAACTTTACATACCTAACAAAAAAGCCTTTTAAACTTTGTAAACAATGCTTATGATACTATTCTATGATCTTAAGGTTTATGTTTTCAAAGCCAATGTAAATTTGTATTTCTCTTATTTTATTAGTGTATCTTTTTCTGTGTATTAATGCACATTGTATTTATGGAGCTTTTCTCCCTGGGACTCCACTGAAAACAGGCTTATATCTAGATGGACTATCCCAGTAAACAAATGTAAATAAATAAATAAATACATAAAATAATTAGCTTCAAGACTGAGTATTACTTAAAGGTGGGGACTGGAATTTGATTTGCAACCTTGAGAATGTATCTGGAGAACCATGAAGGGGAAATATAACAAGTAAGGTTAGAGTTCTGAAGAACTTTCTGAAAATATTTGGTATAGAAGAGGTGAATTCAATAGTAGGAACTGGAATTTACATATTATTCTCAAAAGTAAAATAACAGGGCTAGACTAGACAGAAATTAAATTTCATAAGAACATGAGCATTTAAATAACCATTTCAGATCATGTGCCAATAAAAACACAGGATAATGAAGTAAAATGAGATACTGGTGCTACACCCCACCCCACCCCCACATGTTAAAAAAGGAATTTAAGGAATGAGTAGTGGAAATTATTTGAGAATTATTAGGGAAGATGGAGATTTATTCAGAAGTTATAATTAGTGAGTAGGATAAAATGAAATGGAAGTTTTAAAATAGAGTAGAAATAAAAGAATAATAAAAAAAGAGATTTGGTTAAAAAGTAACAGGACTTATTTAGATGAGCTGTAAAAGGTTAAAGTGTTGCAGAATAAGAGGAATCCCACAGAACAAGAAGTGCAACTGCAGAGTGCTAAATAGAAAATAAGGGAGTATCTGAATAATATGCATGAGTTTTGAAAGATTCCTGTTAAGCAACTGTTTTTGATAGTAAGTCCAGAGCACAAAATGTTTAGCAGAATGAATTAGACAACAGAAAGTAAGAAGAAAGGGATGTTGCCAAATTTAGAGACCCTATAACAAGAAAAATAACAAGAGATCCTGTAAAGGTATTGGTGATATTTCAGAAACTTTATGAACGTTTCTGTATAGCAAAGAACTGTAGAACTGACTTCTGGTATTCCTTTGGAAGTTTTGGAAGCTCAGAAGGAAGAAAGTAATAAAGATCTGTAATGCCTAATGATGGTAAAGACCGATCAGACCAAGCTTCATATAGGCCCATTTCCATATCTAAGTTATGACTATAAAGTGTTTATGTCTATAATAGCTAAAAGAATGGCAAAGGTGTTGCCACAATTGATAAATACAGATCAACGTGGTTTTGTTAAAGGGAAAATATTTGACATTAACATAACAACGATGATAGGTTCATACATAAGTACTAGGCTAACTGCCCTTTTGAGCCATTTTAAGATTAGCCAACTTCCCTCAAATTTGAGAATCAAACTCTACTTTGTGTCTATGAGGTAAACACCTTAAGCATTATACCAATGCTCGAAAAGTACCTGTCAACTGGATTCAAACCCAACTTCACCTATTTTTGCTTTTTACAATCAGTCCACTTGCACCTTGTGCCACAGTTAAAGGGAAACAGAATATAAGAAAATACCACTATTGTTGATGGGTCTTGATGCAGAGAAAGCATTAGACAAAGTTGGGATTTTATGACTAGGGCAATGGAAGCATTTATATTCCCTGATACAATAATAAGGTTAAAAAGAGGCAAAAATTAAAGTGGGAGGGTTCCTCTCTCACAAGGTTTGTCTGAGTAGAGGAACCAGGCAGGGGTGTCCTCTTTCCCCTTTGTTATTTCCTTTACATTTGGGGCCATTGGCAAAGAAAATAAGGGACTCAGTTTCAAGGATATAATTGGTGTGGTTAAGAAATTTAATGATATAATTGGTGTGGCATCATGAAAGTTAGCTTTTTTCTCAAATAATTTTTTTATTTTCAATTAAAATAGCATTTACATAATATTTTTAAATATCATTTTAAACAACTATATACAATATTTACAATAGCCTGGCTTTCAATTATATACACTGTATGTTATTAAATCTAGAATTAACAGATAGTTATCAGAGATACAATATTGATTATTGCATAGTGTCCAACAAAGATATAACTTTCTTCCAAGGATTATTTACCATTGGCCTGGGATAGATTCGTAGTTCTTTGATTTTTATTTCCATCAATGCAGTTGTCTTCGGTAAAGTATAGAATTCTTCCAAGGTCGGGGGTGTATTTGAATTCCACCTTCTGGTTACGCATTTCTTATATATAACAAGTATTGTCTATAACAAATACATATTTGTCTTATTCAGGTAGGGACCTTCATTTACATTTAGAATTATCAATACTTTAGTTAAGGTAAAGGATTCATTAAATAAAGCTTGTAAAAAATGATTGATTCCATTCCAATATGATTTAATTTTATTACATTCATAAAAAATATGAATCCCGTCTGCTTTATTTGACTTTTCACACCTCCAGCAAAAACCATTTGTAGTAGTACTGATCTTTTTAATCCTATCTGGTGATAAAAATGCTCTATGTAAGTATTTCCAGTTAAATATTTTCCAGTACTGTGTGTTAGAAGTGTAATTAACTGATAGTAAGATGTTAGTTTTAATTTCTTCTGTTAACTGCAGTGACTGACCTTTTCTTAAGAACTGCCAGTATGATGGTTTGGGAATTGTTTTATATGTTATTAACTCTTTAGTCCGCAGTGGTGGTGCTGCGGTAGCATTGTCGCCTCACAGTAAGACGCTGACCTGTTTGACTCTCAGCTAGAGCATCTTCTCTGTGGAGACATGCATGAATGGGCATACCTTCGTTGAAGGTTGTGCATTAGGGCTGGCAATTCAGCACGTAAAAATCAACTGCCAATCATTAGCGGACCGGAGTTCCGCTGTGGTGACCCCTAACCGGGAAAAGCCGAAAGACACAACATATAGATTTAAAATGTAATTTTTCTTTTCACAACTATTATATATAAATTCATACAGAAAACTTATTAGATTTAGAATATCTTTAAATGAGGAATTATTAATTAATCTGCATAAATCTTGAGTACACATTTGAATGCTTTGTAAGATTAACCAGTCCTGTGTTGGAATATTGTATGCAGTTTTTATCATATGTATATCTAAAACATTTAATGTATTTACACATTGAAACCAGCATAAGAATCCATTTTATTCCCAGGAGGTTATTGTTTCCCTATATATTTTTTGAGGAAAGTTCTTAGTGATGGTAAATGGGGTTAAAAGGTCAAACCAAAGTTTTAGATCTATGTTTGCATTGATAAGTTTCTTAAAGGAATTGATATAATGATTAATCAGTGTTGTTTTAGAATTAGTTTTGTTATATTATATTGTATACTTATGCATAGTATGTACTAGGGTTTGTTTGATTTGTCTACTATTAAAAATGTTTTTTAACAGATTAAATTAATTTGTTAATATAGCCCCTGTTAATTCTTTCCAATTGGAAAAATAATTTGGATATATCCAGTCTATTGTAGTTTTAAGCACAGATGCTTTTATATATGTTTCTATTTCTGGGAAGTGCAATCCTCTTTGTTTCCAAGATCTAATGTGATGAGTTAGAGCAACTCTTTTCTTTTTGGGATACCATAAAAATTTTATTAAACATGAGTTTATTTCTTTAAGAATGCGTCTTTTAGGAATTAACTGTATTGCTAATGCTACATATAGTATTTTTGGCAATAAGACCCTTTTTATTAATTGCAATCTGTCTTCAAAAGTTAATATAATTTTGTTCCACTTTTCTATATATATTTTTATTGTTTCAATAATGTTTTTATAATTTATTAATATTGTTTTGTTTCTATTTTTACATAACACTATTCCTAAATAATTTAGTGTAAGTTTTTGTTTTCCTATGATGGATTTATCTGTAACTTGTAGTTCGTTTTTCTTATTTAAAAATAGAAATTTTGATTTTGATCTATTAAAGTGTAGACCTGAAATCTTATAAAATTTCTCCATTACTTCTTCTAGCTCTCTTAATGTCTCTCTGGAGTTTGATGGTGTTAATAAAATATCATCAGCAAAAAGCATTATTTTACATATGTACTGGTCATGGACTTCTATTCCTTTTATTCTTGGATTATTGCTTATTATTTCTGCAAGTATTTCTACAGCCAAAGCAAATACAATAGGAGAAGGGGGCATCCTTGCTTAGTACCTTTTGTTATATGGATAGATTCTAAGGTGAAAGGACTTAATTTAATGTAGACTAAGTTATTAATATATATTTTTTTTAGTAATGAGATGAAGGGAGGAGGAAATTCAAATAATGCTAAAGTTTTAAATATATATTCCCAGTTGAGGGAATCAATGGCTTTTCTATGTCTAATCCAATTTCAAGTGTTTCTCTATCTTCTTTATTCGCGTAATCTATAAGAGTAAGTATCCTTTTAATATTATCATGTGTGTGCCTATTATATAAAAATCCAGTTTGATCATTACTAATTGTCTTTGAAAGTGGGATTTTCATTCTGTTAGCTATATTGACATGAATATTTTGTAATCATTATTCAGTAATGATATAGGTCTGTATGAGGTGCAAAGGTCTGATAGTTTATTATCTTTTAGAATTGGTGGTATGAGAGAATATTTCCATGAGGGTGGTATTTTTGCTTCTGACTGGACTTCTAGCAAAGTTTTATGAAAAGGGAGATTACTGTTGAAGGGAAGAGTTTGTAAATTTCTGTAATTATACCATCTATCCCTGGAGCTTTGTTAGGTTTACTTTCTTTTATCTTGTCAACAATTTCTTTGTAGGATTTAGGTTTTTGTAGATCTAGTTTTAAGTTTTTGGGAATTTTTTTTTATATTGATAAGGTTTGTATCTAAGTTTATTTGGTTGGTATCTAAATCTTCTTTTTTGAAGTGTTCCATATAATGGAACCGAAATGCTTCAAAGATGTCTCCTATATCTGATATTTTTCCTCTTTCTGTTCATGATATATACTACTAATGTTATTTCCTTTAGATTATATTTTAATTCTTGTAGATAAGTTATGCAGATATCTCGGGGAGGTGGCTAATGAGTTTATTTTTAAATTTTCCAAGGCTAGACAAGTTTTGTGTGTTAGAATTTCATTATATTTTTTATTTAATTCCTCTATTTCTTTTTTGACTTCTGGATAATTGTGATTTTTTTTTTTAGATTTTGCTGTCAAGAGTCTGGTTTTCAAGTCTAATGATTCAGATTTCACTCTCTAACTTTGTTTTTGTACCAGCTAAGGGTCTTACCAAATAAATACACTTTTAATGAGTCCCAAACCATGACTCTACTGATTTCTGTTGTATTATTAATGTCAAGAAATAATTGTAGTGCTGACAAAATCCAGGGTCTGAATTCTTTAATTTTCGTGATATATGATAGAATTCTAGTTGAGAGGATTTAAGGTTTAAACTCTATTTGGAGCTTCATTAACAAAGAGTCACGATCTGAGAAGGGGCATGGAGCTATTGAGAAGTTGAGGATTTGTGTTTGTAAATCTTGAACTACGAATAATTTGTTTATTCTGGTTTGTGTTTCAAATCTATGGTCTTTATGGGAAAATAATAAGGATTTATCATCTTTTACTTTAAAAGTGTCAATTAAATAAAATGAATCAATCCATTTTTTTAAGGATTTTGAAATAGTTGCTATGCGAAAAGACTTCTTGGTGGTTTCAGAAGCTTTTAAGGTACAATTAAAGTCTCCTCCCAGTATAAGATTTCCTTTATAATTGTTGGAAATAAAATCTAGGTGTTTTTTGACCATTCCTGCTCCAATTCCTGGGAACCAATATAGATTAGCTAAGGTCCATATTCTGTTATTAAATTTAATTATAACAAATGTTAGTAGACCTTCTTTGTCTTCATATTTGTAAATAACTTTTGGAGTGATTATGTTTTTCTTCCAGAGAACTGATACTCCTTTTGTCTTAGTTCTATAGGAGGATTGAGCTAAGACTGTATAGTCCTTAGTGTTCCAAATAAAGCTATCATTAGTCTTAAAATTTGTTTCCTGGAGAAATACTACTTGTGCCTTATTTAGATTTAAATATTTTAGTAAGTTTGATCTTTTCTTTGCATTATTTAAGCCATTAGTATTTAATGATAATAATGTTAAATTCATTTCAAGTTATTGTTAGAAGAAACTTTTTGCTATTTTTTTTTTCATTTTGATTATAGTAGTTATACCATATTCTCTGATAACATTAGATTTTATTTTTATGTGTGTAAACTTGGGAGTGTAATTTAATGTTCTTTCTTCTTTAACTATAAGTAGGGTAAAATTCTGGTCAGGCTTTAAAAAAGTACTTCTATAAAACATTAATTCTAAAGTATCAAATACAAGTAAATATGAATTTCCCATTAAACATGGAATGAAAGTCATTCCTAATCCAATAGATAAAGACAGATCTATTGGATTATCACTCATACCTTTGACCAACAATATCAACTGAGCTCCATATGTTAAATTATTATGTGGATAATTTTCTTAAAAGAGGTATGACATTCTATATT
The DNA here is from genome assembly GCF_019279795.1 of Protopterus annectens. Lineage (NCBI taxonomy): Eukaryota > Metazoa > Chordata > Ceratodontiformes > Protopteridae > Protopterus > Protopterus annectens. The sequence continues at coordinate 578,280,265 of NC_056726.1, forward strand.
ATTCTATTATTGTTCTATAGTACTTTATATATCAGGATGGAATGTTAGTAGTGTAAACAATTATTATGTTGACTTAGAGAATATCCAATATTTAGTTACCTTTAAGAGATCCCAAACATGTCAGATATGCCATTTTGGATAAATTAAATGCAACAGAAGAGCATACACCAAATAAGCCAACAACAAATAGATTATTCCTAAAATAATTTGACTAAAATGACTCTGCACGAGATAATGAGTGATTACCAATGAAATATGAATTTACTGTAGGTGTGCTCTCTTCCTTTGCTTTCCCACTCTTCAGCTCATCAACTTTAACTTACACGTATGAAAAGACATAGCTTATCAGCGTTATCCTGACTCACAGTAGAGGTGCCCTACATTCTAGTGTGCAGTGCTTTTACATATTTATAGATTTACAAAGCAGAGTCTAAAAATGAACTATGATCACCCTGACAATTCCCATCCTGCATAGGGTACCTCCTGCGTCTAGAATGGGTAATCACATCAGGTCTAGAATGAATGTGAAGGTACTTATATGGTAATCAAGACTTACCTTAGGTAAGTATTAATGAAATAGTATATAGAGCATCTTAGAGAGTTCTCGGGGCAGTTAGAATACTCTTAAGCCTCTCCTCCCTTGACCAAAAACAGAGATTTTCCCTTCCCTTTATTTCCCTTGTTTTAAATCAGTACTAATAAAAGGAATTCAGCAAACATAGGTAAACAGAAATAGCATTCAGTAGCCCATCTTGTACATGACTCGCAATCCAGTAAACAAGTCAGTGACTAACATCACTTTAGTAAACATTATAAAGACAAATTAGAAATAATTTCCTAACTCTTTACATTTTCTGATAAAGAAAAAAGTTAACAATAAGCTATTTTAACTAAAAGTATAAAGCATTTCAATTTTTCCTTGCATGTATACATTTCTACTTATATTGTAGTGTCAATAGCTGTCTTTGAAATTTGTTTTGTCAAAATGGCAACAATATTTCAAGGGCACAATTAATATTTAGACTGATGTTTCAAATAAATAACTTGTCAGTTGCCAGTTGAGTTAGTTTAGAATGTATGGTTAGTGCAAATATAGCATGTTGCAAAAATAATATGTATTTTGCGTGTGCTCTAGAGACTGTCATATGGAAGTGACATATATAATGTAGCATATATAGAGCAGATAGCTTATGGATTCAGGTTGTTAAAGTAAATTATGCTATTAATCAGGCAGTTTTGTTTAAATTCACAAGTAATTTGGGGACATTTCGGTTGAGTTTCCAGGAATGTGTAGTCCAATGTGAGTAATTGAGTCCACTTTTCCTCATAAACATATGTCACAATTCATTTAACTAAGCAGAGTGTAACGTCTGTCTAATAATCATTATAAAGATCAAAAATAATAATTTCCTAGCTCTTCAAACTTTCTGATATTGCAAAATGTTGACAGTAAGCTATTTTAACTAGAAGACTAAAACATTTCAATACTTCCTTGTGAATATATATTTTTACTTTTACTGTAGTGTCAAGAACTGTCTTTGAAATCTATGCATTACTTCACTTCTTTTAAGTCATTCATTTTACAGTTCAGATTATATTTTGTCAAAATGTCAATAGCATTTCAAGGGCACATTTAATATTTAAACTGATATTTTAAATGAATAGCTATCAGTTACCAAGTGAGTTTGTAAAGAGTCTGAGGTAACTGCAAAGATAACATGTTGCAAAAAGTAATATGTATCTTTTCATATGCTCTAGAGACTGGCAATTTCAAGTAACATATAAAATGTAACTTTTACAGTGCAGACACCTTGTGAAATCAGCATGTTAAAGTGAGTAATACTTTTTAATCAAGCAGCTACATTTCAGTGCACATGTAGTTTGGGAACATTTCAGTCGTTTTTCCAGGAATATGTAATCCTGTGACGATAAATCATAAAATATTTACAAATAATCCTATTATGTATTTATTTTACCTTGTTTAGGTTGTTTTTCATTTTAATAACTAAACAACATAAATTGTTCTTATTATTTGTTATCTGTGAGGCTAAATGCACTTCACAAATTCACAGTGCCCTTAGAAACTGCAGCAATTGTTTACTGTTGCTATGGCAACGCAAATAGAAAGTGAAGAAAGTTTCACTTCTCATATCCAACAGTACATTTTTCCCTCCTTTTTTTATGTATTTGTTAATACTAAAAGGAAATAATTTAAAGGACATATGTACATGAATGGAACATTTCAGAGTTAATCACAAACATGTCCCCAATCCCAATAAGCATAACAGTGACCATCATTAATCTAATAAATATTGCAATAACAATTAAGTTCACTATTCCAATTAGTGTACCTTAAAACTAGATTATTTTAGACTATTATTTATCTATGTATAGAGAGTGAGTTATTAAATCTATACAGACTATATTAGTGTAGTAAATAGGACAGAATTTAGAAAGGGAGACAAGATGCAGTTAAAATAAATAATGAGAAAAGAGAGAAGAGAGAAAGAAAAGAGAAACTTAAGAGAAAATACACATATACTATGTATGTTAATTTACAGTATAAATATTTTATGTGCTATATAACCCTCCTTCTGTGAAAGAAAAGTACCGTTTTACATACATGAGGTAATGTGAAAACTCTCATGTGTCATCTATTTTCAAAAAATATAGATAAAGATTCCAGTAGTTAGTTACCTTTGTTTTAAAATTCCAAACAGTAAAATTGGTCCTTTAAAGTAATGTTAAAACAATTCATATCATAGTAGATGTTTTGAGAGATTTGGCTGTAACAGTATCAGTCTTTTGCATCTTCTTTTTGACATCTGCCCAGACATTTGTTTATTTTGTTCTCTTCAGAGAAGGTGACATCCATTCCATATCTTCTGGTAAAGTAATCACAGTATTAGTTTTAATGAATGAAGATGCTTCCTCTAAGTCAATAAAAGTCCTCATCTCGTTGGCATACAGTATTCTTATCTTAGCTGGATATGCAAGTTGTGCCTTGATGTTATTTTGTTTCAGAAACTTTATCATTGGCCACACTTTTTTCCTTTGTTCCATTATTCTAGATGAATAGTCGTTATCAAATTTTATCCAGCTCTGTTTATATTTTAGAGGTGCCTTCCTCCAAGCAGATCTTAAAATCAGTTCCTTGTCCAAGTATGAAAGAAATTTGATAATTATTGACCTAGGAGGAGAGTTTGAGTTAGTGGCAGGTTTCCCAAGAGCTCTGTGTACCCTTTCAATGCCAAAGGAAATTCCTTCTTTTATATTTAAAAAGTCAGGGATCCAGGGTGATAAAAAGGAAATAATAACCTCACCTTCTGTGTTTTCAGGTAATCCGAAAATACTGATGTTATTTCTCCTCTCCCTATTTTCCAAGTCATCTACTTTATTAACCAACCAAGTGTTTTGTTTAAGAAGCAGTTCTTTCTGTGTTTCCTCTTCCTTAAGTCTGTTTTCTAAGTCATTTAGAGAGACCTCTATTCCTGTTATCCTTGTCTGGTGTTGTTGTTGCATTTCCTTGAGAGTGTCACCCTGTTTTTGACTGCTTGTTTTAAGATTTTCCAGGTTCTCTTTTAAATCATCCATCTTCAAAGACAACTCCTGCAGGGCAGATGCCATCTGTTGTAGTTCCTTCTTTAGGGCAGCATCCTGGTGAGAATTCTTTGAGTTGCTCATTTTAACAAATGACTATATCTTCAAGCTTTTTGATAGGAAATTATTTGTAAAACTTCACCACTGTTTCTAATTATGTAAATTAGTCCTTTATCTATAAGATTTTATACTTTGAAGAAAAAAAAAGAATATTTTTTCCTGTCTTATTTAACTAGTTATATGGAACTCGAAATACTGCTGCTTTCAGTTAGCAATTCAGGCTCTGCCCCCATGAAAGTTAGCTTTATTTGCAGAGAATATTATTTTGTAACTGATAAAACTAGAAAAGGACATCTCATTGTTGTGGAACATCTTGAGACAGCTTCAAGTCTTTTCAGGATATAAAATTCATGAAGATAAACAAAGGCTATAGCTATAAACTATATTCCCACACACAAATTGATCTAGCAATACCCATATTTATAGGGACACAAAAAATGAAGTTTTTATGAGTATGGATTAAAAAGGATTATATTAGTATGTGGGAAGAGACTCAGAAGATAATACAGAAACTGAGAAACTGGAAGGTCTCGTTTATGGATATGGATATCAAGACACAAGCAGTGGAAATTATTTTAGTGCCTTTAGTTTTGTATACTGATCAGGCATATTTTTATCAACCAGAGGAGAAGTTGTAGATAGAATCTAGTAAAACATTGAAGGAATGTATCTAGGAGGGGAAGAGGGCAAGAGTCAAGTGGAAAAAGTTGATTCTTTGAACAGAACAAAGTGGTTTAGAATTACCTGATATGAAGGGAGATTTTAGAACTACTTGTGAGATTTTGGATGCAGATCCTTGAGGAGAATAATAACAGCCATACAGAATATTATATTCATAAAGTAGCAGAAAGAATTCTAAGAAGTAATCCAACATGAGACTGGGAAAAGGAGATTTTGCTGATAGGAATAAATGCAATTAGGGGTAAAGAAAATAATCAAGAGGAGGATGAAATCTGTTGCAGACAACTGGCAAAGGAACCAAGGTCATGGCAACAAATAACTAAAGAGGGAAAGGTAATAGAATGGGAAGAGGCCAAGAAAACATTTGGGCCACAGGCTAGAGACTGCCTTCCCCATCAGGGATTTATATCAGAGTACAGGCAAAGAGAAAGGGATGGGGAATGCCAAATGAAAGACCTGCTGTGGTAGAGTTTTAGATGAATCTAGAATAGAAGCTATGTTAAAAAGGGATCATTAGTAGGGCATATAAAATATTACATGATAACTATAGGAATCAATAAGAAAAGGTTAGAAAAGATTGGGAAGAGAGATTGGATAAGCATTTAGCAAGGAAACAATGGGAGAACATATGTATGGCTCCCAAATATGCAACAAAATCTAGAAGATTTAGGATTTTTGTTTGGAAGTGTTTGCATAGGTATTTTTATACTCCGAGCAGACTCAAAAGAGCTTTTCCTCAGGCAGATGGCAAATATTGAAGGTTTAATGGGGAGTAAAGAGGTAACTGGCAACATATGTTTTGGAGAGTCATAAGTTGGCAGACTTCAAAAATTCCCTACAGAGTAGTATGTCAGAAATATTGTGTGAGCAAATGGGTATAACTAAGAAAATTGTTATTTATTTATTTATTTATTTTGAGCTAGGATTTAAGATCTGAATTGCCTAGACATAATAGGGTCTTCCTAAGTTTAATTCTGTTGGCTACCAGAAAATGGAAATCAAAATCTAAACCAACTATATTTGAAGTACTGAATATTGTAACAGGAATAAAAGAACTGGAAGTCGGATCTTTGGGTAGGAGCAAATTACACAGAAGAAAAAATATAAATTGTGGGAAGAAGACAAGAGGAATAATATTTTGGGGGAGGGGTGAGATTTAAGGAAATCAGGAACTGGATTGATGATAGTTAGACAAAAACATGTGATACATAATGTTTATAACTATGAAAGTTATTATGGTTTGTTTTCTTTTATATAAATGTATATGTGCCTGGTCTTAAGTGATAATCCAATAAAGATGTTAAAAAATATGAACTCAAAGTGTAATAGCATAGCTGGAAAGTAGCAACAGTGTAATCTATTGAATATCCTTTATTTCATAAAAGGAATATAAATGACAAGACAGATACTGACCTGTATATACCAGCCAGAACTAAAACTTAACAGACTCCTAGGTAAGATAATGTTACTCTCCACTTGTACTTGTGCTTAAAAACTAGGTGATCTTACCAGTTATTGAAGTTGCTTTAAATGTAACGTATATCAGATGTCTCTTTCCTTCCCACCTTTAGTTTTACTAGTACCATATGCAATCTTCATCAAGCATTCTGGGCAATACTCAATGTAAGTCTTTAAAGCAATGTCTTACCTCACAGTACTGTGCAATACTCAAGCAAATAAAGAGATCACTGTATAATAAATGTTAAAGTGAGTTTAATTTAAGTGCAATATTAGGATTACACTCTCAGTTAACCAGAACTCAAGCAACCAGAACTCTCAAGCAACCAGAAAAAAAAATGAAGAAATACAGTACAATTCTCATGTGTTGCAGTTTCTGTCCCCCACCCCCCACCTCCCTGCAGAAACATACCTTAAGTTTTTTAGAGTTTTAGAGTTTTAAAAAGGAAGATAGGAATAAATTCCATCTCTCCCCAATCTAGGAACAAGTCAAACCAAACAAATAGTATAGGGTACAGTATTAGTCAGGCCTATTTTTAATAGTAACTCTCAAGCAACCAGAAACTACAGTTATCTGGCATCTACCAGTCCCCATGGGTGCCAGTCAACTGAGAGTTTACTGTATCTAGCTAGAACATGCTGGTATATAGTAAGTAGTTATGTATGTATTAATGTCTTGTCATATTATGTCTGTGTGATATCCCCACATTTGAGTCCAGAGATATGGACTTTCATTCAGTTTTTCACTTGTATGATTCTGAATGACAATAAAGTTTACTTTGACTTTGACTTTGAAACATGGAAGAGTCATACTGCTTGCTGAGTGTCTTGTAACATCAATTAGAACTAAATGCTCCTCCTCTCCTTTTGCTGCACTCCAGTGTGTCAGATGTGAGTGACAATGATAGTGCACATGTAAAAACAGTTTTTCAAGCAAAATATTTATTTTAGATAGATATTGTCACTGCTTATGCTCAACCCCTGAATAAAAACTATGAACACTCACTGATAGCTACCTCAGTGACTCAATGACTAGCAGCATCCACACGTATCTTAAAACACTCAATAACTACTAATCTGAGTCCTATTGAGTATAATATTCCTTATTTACATCTCCTTCATCCTCAACTCCTGTCCCAAACATATTAATTTCTCGTCAAGTCTTTATCCACATTACTAATCAGTTTTTGTCTTCATAAACATCTCATTTCATCTGTGTCTACCTCATTATCAATATTTCCCCTCACATGCATCTCACTCCATCTGAACTCTTTCTAATCTCTTACCTCTTTATTATGAGTACAGGTTTGACTATCAAAGTAACCTTTTCATAGTAATCCACTTTATTGTACATAATCCATGCAACTTCCTCCCTGAAATGTACCCAGGAATTCATTAAAATTCCCAGTATAAGCTATAGTATGAATTGCCCATTTGCAGTTCAGAAACATGACAACTGCAATGAGGTAAGAACTTATTATTGGCCAATTTGCATGTTTCTTGAATCATGGTTACGGCCAGGGCAGTAACCTGCTGCCAGTGCTAGTAGTGGCACGCCCCCCCCCCCAAGTCATTCACACACACACACACACACACACACACACACACACACACACACGTGGACAAACACGTATACACACACACACACACACACACACACACACACACACACACGCACGCACGCACACACACACACCACAGTCCATGTACCTGTTCCTACCCTATCTGCCCTTCTGTAGTTCCCCCAACTCCATAATACTATAGTGCCATTATGGCACATATGTATTAGGCCCTAGTGTATCATTCCACCCCTGATCCCCGTAGTAACATTGATGCCATCATGGCACTTTAAAGATTACTCTCTGATGTCTAGCACATTCCCCCACCCACTGATCCCTATTATGATGTCTGCACCTTATAGCACTTTACAGAGTATTCCTTAGTGATGTTTTGCATCCCCCCACCCCCAATTCCTGTAGACATGTTAGTGCTATTATGGCATTTAAAGTATTGATTAGTGTCCAGTGGTTCTCTCTACTACCGATCCCCATAGTAATGTTGGTGTCAGTGATATAGTGTATCCTCACCCAGGCCCTGTAGTAATATTGATGCTGGTTTGACACTTTACAGATGAATCCCTGGTGGTCTAGTGTGTCTCGCCACCACTCAGTCACTGTTTTAATGTCAGTGCCATTATGCCACTTTAAAAATAAGCCCTGTTGTCTAGTGATTTCCCCCACCAAGTTTGTGTTTGATTATTTAATATGGCCTTTTGGATGTGCTCTCTACTGTGATATTGTGGGGATGGCCATGCTGATCTACATGGTTAAGAGCTTTCTTAAATTTTTCGGTCATGTAGATGCCTTTCCCAATATGGTTCCAAGGACAGAGCACATGGTTAATTAGCATAGTCAAGCCCCCTCCTCCAGAATACCTCATTAGCATTTAGCATAGCCATAGGTCCAGCCCTTCACAATGCTGCACATCTTTGTGTTGGATGACCATGCAGCAACATGTAAGCTGAATCAGAGAAAGGTTCTGCAACTTGTACACTTCCGTGTACTCATCATAGTACCTTCATGAATTCAGTCTGTAATTCAACTGCGAATTGTAATATTTTGTGTAATTACATATGACTATTTAATGTAAATGTATATGCAATGTCTGTACAGGATTGAACCATGTTATATGCTATAGTACATCTGATACTGTAATGTAAATTCATATGTAACATGTTCATACCAGGTTAAATGCTACTGTATATTGTGTCACTCTATGGTGGAGTTTTTCTTCCTGGACCACAACTGAAAAGGGTTCTGACGCCCAGTCAAACTATCTTGGTTATCAAAAGTAAAATAAACTAAAATAATAGTTTAGAAGGACAGTACTATGTGCAACCCAAACTGCCCCCCCCCCCATTATAATCTGTCACTGTTATATCATCCAGAGCAGGCCAAAGAAGTGGCTGGAAAAGTTGTTTGCTTTAGCATGACATCTAGTACTTTGCTGGAGGAAATACATTAAGCCAGGTGTCTGGAGCCCTAAAGGTTCACAGAAGCTATTGGTTTTAGATTCTGTTTAGCAAATTTAAAGTACTTTCCAAACATTTAATCTGTGTTTCTGATGTACTGTACCTCATTACTGGAGTTCTGATAAATATTTCAGTTTTATTGCCATACTGTGATTAATGTAATCAAAGTATGATTAATTGTTACTATCTTAATAAGCCATCTAATATGATACTACACAGAATGTTAGTAAATAGACAAACACAAAGTGACTCATAGGGTGATGGTTTTAGTAAAATAATAACTTGAGCCAATAAAGACACAGGAGTTCAGGGCAAATGTAGTGTTCTCACAGGAAAGTAGTTACCAGAAGAATGCTACAGGGGTCAAAACTGGAACCAGTCTTTTCCACTGCCATATAAGATGGCACTGAAAAAGGTCTAGAAGCGAACTTCTGCCTTTTTAATTGACAGTGCAAAGATATACATAAGGCTGATACACAAAAAGATTCTGGAAATCTGAAAGGAGCTGAGAAGGATTACAAGCAAAGTTACTTTAATTCTGTGCAAAAATTCAAAATAATATAGTTTAGAAACAATAACCCAGAAAATGAGTAAATAATCAGGCAAAAGCAGTAGTAACAACAAAAGTAGAAACGGATCTGAGACAGACATAAAAAATATTTCACATGTAAACAAGCAATGAGGTAAAGCAAACAAGAAAGTCAGTGAAGTTCTGCTATGCACAGAGGAACCACAAATAGAAAACATTCTTTTTAGTGAGTTTTTTAGATCCCATCTAGATAAAATGCATGCAGTTATTCAGGCTTCATATTTGCAATAATAAAAAGATCTATTCGATCTTTACTAGAAACCATGTGCACGAAAGTCAGAACAGGTTTTCTGTTTTAAAGAAAGATGGTTCTGAAGTGGATATATTAAAAACATGTGTACAGTATAGGGGGATCAATTCCCCCCAAAACAGGACAAAGAACAAAAGAAATATTTGAGAAAAAGAAGACTCACTCTGTAGATGTAATGTGTGACTTGCTCAGGGGACAAAACATATGTTTTTTCATAGAAACAGATGTGGATGATGGGGATACCCTTCCAGTTATCTGCTAGGTCAACATTTGAGAGAATTCATAAAATGAATGGAACAAATATAAAACAATTCTGATGAGATGAACTTAAGCTGTTAGTTAAGCAGGATCTTATGCTTATGCATTGGTAGAGAAACATACAAACTAAGCTGGCTATGAGAGTCTTAACCTGGTAACAACGTTTGTTTCTACACAAGTTTAGGCTGAAAAAGATACATTGGATCAGCCTGTTTAGCCATTTAATGGATGCTAAAATAAGTCACTTCAGAGACAGACATGATTGTTGTCAAAGCACATAACCTAACACAGCAGAAAAAGTCTATAACGTTTGTAAGCCACACCATATATACTCCAAAATAATTCATCTCACTGCTCACTTCCCACTGGGGCACAGGTGCTCACCTTAAATGTAAAAACCTGCAGTGTATATCAGACTGCAGTAAGTTGGGAAGATGGAATCTATAGAATTAATACAGGAATTAAAAGCTCAGTCTTTCCTCCACTTTCTATTGTGTGTCCTGTACCAACAAAGACAGAGCATTCATGACTTACTGGTCACTACTTAGACATCCAAAACATGTAGAATATACAAATATTTACAAGAATAAGCAAAAATAATTCACTGCACAAACAAAATATAATACACTTAACTGGAAAAGCATGCAGACGTCCACTTTAGTATGCATAGCAGTAATACTAACTTGACAGACTCAGAAAGCGGAATAAGTCTCTGTCAGGAGTATAGATAAACAGGTAACATCTGATCATATCCAACCCTGCCCTTGGTAAGCTGGTTTGGTAAAGAACTCTGGCACAACTGCAACTGAAATCCAGAGGCAGATCAGAGACTTCACCACCAAATCCATATTCAAGCAGAATGGTCCATTTATTGCACCTGCATACTTCATACCCACCACAGGTTGTTGTTGTTGTTGTAGCTTGCAGATCCCAGGTAAGTAAATGCTACTCCAGCCAAAGTTTTTTTGGAAAGACTACTGTTACTAGGGAAAATGAACCTCCAGAAAATGTGAACCTCTTCTTAGTAGGGTGAAGTGAATTAAGGAAAGTAGACCTCACCACCACAAACACAAACAAATCAAACACACCTGTTAGAAGTATGTCTCCAAACTCTGCCCACCAAATAAAGTCAATCTTAACTAAAAGATTCTTAACTTGTCTTAAGACTCAACCTACTGCATCTTCACCATATGGGGTACCAAAGCAAAAAGCAGATGGCACAAGGCTACAGCACTGAGTTTCCAAAAGCTTACCTGCTACCTCTCAAAAACACTGAAATGCAACTTCAGTAAAAGCCTTCACAGTGCTGTCCATAACATCAGTTTTACATGCCCCACTTTGTGAATTGTATGCAAAGTACTATGGGAATTGTAGTGCCCATCCAGTGTCAGATTCCAGGGATTTAAAACTAACAGTCAGTGTTTTAAAACGACTTGTCCCACAAGAAAACACCGTCAGTGTTTCACAGACAGCAGCTAATGTCACTGTTCTGACACTGGACATACTCTGGTATGTTGATGTGAGTCACAGCGACATTGCTTACAAGCTTTTTAGAGCTTCACTTAAAAATTACTACTATTAGCTTAGAAGGAAGTGCGGTAACCAGTTTGTGTGAGGTCTCTTCAAGCTTGTTGGTTGGGGGAGAGAGTTCAACAGTAAAGCAGGAGGCTCCCATGAAAGGCAAGAGACTTGAAACACATACTCTGCATGGCACTTACTTTTTTTGATATTGGATGGTACTCTGATTCATCAGATCAAATCAGAGCCTAATGAATGAAGATCTTTCACATAAATCAATGATAAAAGTACTGTATCAAGCATTCAGTAAGCAGAGGCTGCCAGGAATGACATTTAAATTTGCAAATTGTTTTTTTTTTTTCTTATGCTACTGTAGTACAAAATATAAACAACAAAAAATCTGAGTGCACACATGTTTACACATGCTCTATGCACATGGTGCCTCTGGCTGCCTACATTTTTACGTTGGAGTATCTGATCAAGACTGGTGAGGCTAAAGGCATGCAAAATCAGCCCAGATTATGTGATCTGTAATTTGAACAGGCAATGGTAACTGTCTTGCATACTGCAACCCCAGAGGAAAGGGTTAAATGATGCAGTTTCTATTTTGCTAAAAGAATTAATGGCAGGTTCAAGCACTGTATCTGACATCACTATCTGTTACTCATGCCATTGAAGCTTCCCCAGTCCTTGGAAGATTAAGGTAGAGGACAAAGAGCTTGAGGATGGTTTTCAATATGAGGTAGTAATTTAGAAATAACTAACTATATGAACTCAAGAAGTTATATGAGACTCTTTCATTAAAATCTCTGCATGTGCTCCCTTAGTTCCTCATGTTTTTAGAGCATTTAGGAGTTGACCTAGTTTGACTTCCACAGAACTAAAGTTTGATGCATGACATGGGAAGCTGTAGATCTTTCTTGGATCCAAGCTTTTCACAGCATAGACTGATTGTAGCCATTCATTGTGAGCAAGGCAGGACATCTGAGCTGAAAGTCACTGGGCAGATCTCCATCTCCTAAATGACTAAGAATGATATTTAGACTAGCTTGCTGTCTGGGGATTATGATAGAGACTGTGGCTAGAAAATAATTTATATCAGCTACAGTCCATTCCTGTGGCTACTATCTGTAACCATAAACCTTTCAGACTCCATACAGATTATGCCAACACACATTCACAGCACAAGTACACTGCACTGCTCACTGTTATGTTTCACTGTTACTCAGCCTTACGTACTGAATAAACTGGTGTTTTTATAATGTTTACTGCACTGAACTCAGTACCCAACCTCCAAAAAGACCCGCAAGCAAATTTCTTAGCCCTGATCCACTAAGATCTTCAACAAAAGCCTCCTTCTCAACCCCTGCAAAGCCAAGACTATGATGTTGGAACCAAATAGAAATTTAAGAAAAACAGCTCATTGAATATATTTGAGCACAACAATACCCCCCCCCCAAAAAAAACACTACCTCCTTTAACTATCTTGCCAGTTGGCTTGACCCCTCCCTTAACTTCTCCCTCCACCTTGACTAAACAAGGAAAAGGGTCACCTCTCTCCTATTTGGGAGAAATAAAATATCCCTCTTTCTTACTAAAACCTCCAGAACAGCGTTTAGACTCCCTATTATAGACCCAGCATCAATAACAAACTTTGCATGCATTCAAACAATATCCAATAAAACCCATAAATTCATTACCCAGTCCCCTAAAATATGAACATTACTGTAAAACATTGAAAAAAATCAAAATGGCTCCCTATTCAACAAAGAGTTGACCTCTTCCAGGGAAACCAATAATTTAAACTCCTAGGCAACCACAGCTTCTCTCCCTTAGCTGTTAAACTAATTAAACATCCTTCCTCTTTCAGCCTCAGAAACAATGACCACTCTGCCCCCACACTGTAACTTCCCAAAACTAAACTCCATTGTAGAGATCACTGCTTCTCTATATTAGATCTAAAACTCTGGGAATGTGTCCCCTCACCACCACCACAAATAAAACAAACATCATTTTATACTAAATTTAGGACCCAGCCAAAGGCCTGCCTCCTTCCATCAGCCAGTCACACTGCTTCTCTACCAACTATATCACTTAACATGAGCTACAGCACTTTTCTCTTTCTCCTTCTAATAACATTCTCACTTGTTTTCTTGCACCAGATTATAATTCTAACTCATATAATATTTTGTTAAACTGGACTTCTCCTACCAGCTACTCAAAAACTATAACATCCTTCATTCCACTCAGCTATCCTATCATTACCACTTAGGCAATACGCATGTGTAATTATCACACAAACTAAATGAGATTTGTCTTAATTTACCACAAATAATGTGCATTACAATTTATATACTGTTTAACTTCTTGTTACCTAATAACTATATTTCACCAATACGCATTCTCATTATATTCCTGATTTCTCTCACTAACTGTAATTCTTACTTTTGTCTTCTTATGCCATGAATGAAACTGGTCACTTTTGAACAGTGCTGTACCCCAGTAAACAACTTTTAAATAAAATAAAATAAATAAAATAATGTTGATATACCATGTTTAGACATCCATCAATGCCCAGTGGTGGCTTTTTTAGTATTTTGCCCCTGTAATGGGTGTCAGGCTCCCAGCATTCCTCACATGACATCACTGTACATGACTGTCTACTTCACTGCATCATTGCAGGTAATAACTTCTCATGTCAACATGATGTAGCATCATATCTACCACTGACTGCCAGACCGAAGTCCTTTAGTGTTCATACTACAGCTTCCACATACTAAGTAAGTGACCTTATATGCCATGCGATCTTACAATTAAATAACAGGGAAACAAAGGCCTAAAATCAAGGATGTATTTTAAATATTGCTGTTATAAACTTAGAAAGTTAACACATTCACAGGTGTTGAATTAGTATGGATTTTCTGAAAGACATGAAGCCTAAAACTCAAATATGCATCATTATCTAGCGATGTCAGTTCTCAGTGATTTGTCAGAAAATCATAAATGTTATGACAAACAGGCCAAAAATGTGAGGCAAAAGGCTGGATAGTTGAGCGGTATATTGGCCGATCTGCAACACTGTCAGCCAGGGGTGTAGCTAGGATTTTCAAATTTGTACTCACAGCTCTCAAACTGCTACCCCCCTCCCCAGCCAAGCTATGGCCATTCTCGTAATTCACGGTTCGCTCTTTTAGTGTCGATGAAGAGGCATTCGCTGTAATGCCTCTTCAGTAATATAATATAAATTCACTCAAACTCGGTTCCTTGAATTGAAAATTAACCTGAAATGTCAGTTCTTTGAAAAATGCAGCATGGTAGTTGGGGTAGAGAATTTATGCTTTTATTTTCTGTAACTAAGGTACAGGTTTTGAGCTTGAGTAAATTACTAACCACCTGCTACCCCTAACTAGGATGTTTCATTCACACACACGCCCTTACCTACCTCTTAGTGCAAGAAATATGGCCAAAAATAAACAGGGACAGATATTAAATAATGCTGTCATGAACTTAGAATGTTGCTAGAATAACAGGATTTGTGCTAGTATGAGAAAGTTGCTAGAATAACAGGATTTGTGCTAGTATGAATTTTTCTAAAGGACATGAAGTCTGAAACTCAAATGTCTGTCATTATTTAGCAACTTCAGCTTTCAATGATTTTCTAGAAAATCACAAAATGTATGAGGAACAGACAACAAATATGGGGCAAAAATCTGGACATTCTGCAAAATTTGGACAGTTGAGAGGTATGCTACCTACCACACACACACACACACACACACACACACACACACACACACACACCTCTCAACCTCTTAGAGCAACAAACTCATAAATAAAACTGAGGCAAAGGCCCAAAAATAAGGAATTTTTTTAAAATATTGCTCTTATAAACTTAGAAAGATAATAGAATAGTATTAAATCTTTTATTGGTACAAATTTTCTGAAGGGTATGAAATCTGAAACTCAAATGTCTGCCATTATTTTCTAACTTCAGTCTTTAACGATTTGCCACTAATTTGCCAGAAAAATGCAATTTTATGAAAAATGGACCAAAAATGTGATGCAAAAATATAAAATTGCCAGACAATGCAGCTGGGAACCTGTCAAAGAAGGGACACAATTTTAATATGAGCACAGTTAACTTAGAGCAGCTGACAAAATTAGAGAATCTACATGCATTTCTGAAATAAAAGTAATGTATAACTCTGATCATTACAGTTATTTATAAAAGTAAAGTAAACCCTCCATGTTTTCTTCCAAAATTGCTATTTTGCGGAGAGATTATTAGGGAGAGCAACATTTTGAGCCAAAATTGGGGACAGTTGAGAGGTTTGGATATTCCTAATTCTATAAAGCGAATTATTTGCTCATACCTCTCAACCTCTTAATGCAGGAAATCTGGACAGGGCCAAATATATTGGGGAAACATACAAACAGTACTAAAAATTGACCTTGTATAAACTTAAGACAGTTGCTAGAATATCAGGTCTTGCTTTAGCATGCATTTTTCTGAAGATTATGATGTCTGAAACTTAACGTTGGTTATTATTTAGTGACTTCATTCCTAAATGATTTGCCAGAAAAAGTTTTATTTTGCATTTTACAGCACGAACACCAATAAATATCTGCTAAACAAAGCAATGCAGTCTCACAATGAAACTAGACTTAGCATTAAAACTTCTCTGCCCTTGAAACTCACATTCATTGAAACAGCATTGAAACCCACATTCAAAGAAAATACATTTTGCCAGTGGCAGATAAAGATTAACTTTGGGGTGTTTTCAAATCATAGGCCCCTTGCACATGAAACATACACATGCTCTTTGATACACCTTCCATCATAAAAGTCTACTCAAACTTCTACAGTCCACCAGTATCAGTAAATCTGCACAATCTCTGAACTAGTAAAAGCCATCTACATAATTCCATATTAGAGAAATCTGTAACTAATGAAGAGGCTGCTGCTAGCAAACAACTTTATATTTCATGTTTTCATCTACAAATAATGTGCCTGTTGCCCTTGAGGAATAAATTGCCTATGTTGCATTAAAAACAATGATATGCTAGTAATATTGCAATAGGGAATGGATGGCAAACTGATAACAGGTTCATAGTTACTACTAGATATCTTCGCCAAAACAGACTACAGCATCCACCCCCCTTTACAACACAGTACAGTATCAGCAATGCATTTACTTACTGTGGGAGAAGAACCCACAGCCTTCTGCCTCAAAAGCAAGTACACTACCTGTTGTGCTATTAACAGTACAAGCAGATTCTGCATAAGCAGCACTAAACTTAAGTTCCCCTGCAGCTCTCAGCTCCTTGTAAAATGTTGACACTCAGCTGTATCTCTGAACTTTGCAGCACAAGAAATCTGGAAAAAGCCAACATTTATTGGGGGGGGGGGCAAAAAACAGGGACACATTTTAAACATTGCTTGTATAATTTTGAAAAGTTGCTAGAATAAAATGCTGTGTTATCACCATGCATGTCTTGAACCCAGAACCATATGCACTATAGTCAGTGCAACATACCACTATGATAAATCAGCAGTTTGAAAAATAGGAAGACAAACTTAATGGCTATCATTTAGATAGCTCTCAACCTCTTAGCACAAAAACGAACCAAATAACCAGTCCAACAGTACAAATGAATCACGAAGGCACGAAGTTCCTCCAAAAGGTTTATTTGACAACAAAACACAGCAAGAACCAACACTGACCTAGGTTTCGTCGTAAAGACTTCCTCAGAGTGTTGGTAGTCACACAATTTATACTAATCATTAAATAAATTAGTTACACCAAGCTGTTACTCTGCTTAAGTATAAAACAGTATACATTAACAGTTTTGAATTCTAAATATCTCACTTATACATACAGCATTCAAAAAATATAATAAATTTTACAGTTATGCTTTTATACACTTGTATATTGATATTGATGATAAAAAAATGCAAAATAAAAATGAAAAATAAAAATGAAAAATAAAAAGTAAAAAAATTTTTTCAGTAAAAATGTAAAAAAAATATATTGAAAAAAATTGAAAAAAATATATAAAAAACAAAAACAAAAAATATATGTGTTTAAAATCCATATAGCTAATATATAGTTACTATACCACAATTCAAAACTTTAATAGATACTGACAATTATGTTAATACTATAAAAATCATGATTGTATCTTTCTACTAACTAATAATGAAATTACAATGTGAAACTAAGTGTATTGTACCGAATAACCATTGACTATAATTATTTTCCCAGTATGTTCTGAAGCCTGAGGTATGGTTTAATAGTTATAAATTCATTTAACCCAGGGGTAAAATGTGCGTTTAATATCATCTGCCATTTGAGTTCACAAACATCTAGGTGGTGACTACCAACACTCTGAGGAAGTCTTTACGACGAAACCTAGGTCAGTGTTGGTTCTTGCTGTGTTTTGTTGTCAAATAAACCTTTTGGAGGAACTTCGTGTCTTAGCACAAAAAACCTGGACAAACAAAGCCAATAATGAGGGAATACAAATTCAGTTCTCACTTCACACCTTAGCACAAAAAAACTGGACAAACATCAAAAACAATAATGGGAGAAATACAACTTCAGTTCTCACCATAGCTCACAACCATTAGAAAAGCAAAGCTGAACAAAGCTCAGAAATGGTGGTGGTTAGAGACTTTAGGCTGTTCTTACCCTGAAGCAAAGGTGCAGGGTTTGAGCCTGAACACCTATAGCCAGCAGGTGTATTATGTGGGGGCATTTACACACACACACACACACACACACACATATGTCTTCCAAGTTCCAACTCACTTCCTGCTCTTGTATCCATTGCTTGTCTTTAAATACATATGTTTTTTTTTTTTCAAAAAAGCTACCCCCTTCTAAAAAAGTTGTACTGAAATCAGTACAGTGTGTATGCCTCCCGACGTCCCTGCTGTCAGCAAGGACACATCCTAGTGTTCCCATTTAAACTCTCCAAGAAATGATAAATGACTATATGTTGTTCAGCCTTTGTTTACCTTGACTGGTCCCATGCTACTCAGCCTGATTCTCAAATTCAGATCATTGTATTATAGGCATATATCTGCCGTTGTGGACACCTTAGAGTAGCAAATCAGCCAGCATGTGTTGGAGAGGTAGGAAAATTTGACTTCCTGGAGAAAGCTCACACAAACACAGAAAGAACATGCAAACTCCACACAGAAGGTGAACAAAAATCAGAACTGAACCCTGGATCCATAAAACAGAGATCTTTGCCAATAAGCCACCATGCTTAATGTATCAGCTTTCACTTTTCAACAATAGTCTCCTGACCCAGAAGTGAAAGACTTGGCTACTGGCTTGGATTTTAATTTGGGAAGGGCACATTCTATACTGAAGCATTAGAAAAGATTTAAGATATGCATCCATTTTACTGTTGGTAAATGGCCACAGGTTACTCAGCTTTCCTTTACCCTAACTAGTCCATTAGTACCCAGCTTGCCACCTAAACCCAGGTCTCTGGATTAAAGGTAGAAATCCAGCCCCTGTGCCAGTGAGCATTCATCTTGTTCCATGATTACGTACTGTTTTGCACAAAATCAGTGATACTTGCAAACATCTGCACTGAAACATCTCCTCTGTTGTCATGGCAAATCTTATTAAGCTGCAGGTCTTCACCTTAAAATTCACTTAGTCTCCAGACTGTTGGTGCTGTTTATACGATTGAAATATGTAAAACAAATTAACAGTGTCAAACTAATTGTTTATGTCACTTTCTGCTGCTTTCCAAAGACAAGAGAGACCGAGGAAAACATCACCATAGAAGAACATGAACCTAGCTGTGACTTTCTCCGCACTGATAAATGAAACAATTAAATATAGGAAAAGTTAAATGTTTTTCATAAAAAAACATGACATGTTTAAATGAAAGTCAAAACCAATATGATCTTGTCTGTCAAGGGAGCAAGAGATTGCTAAAAAGTGAAATGCATTTATTTTACGATACGGCAAATGAGGCAACAAATGTAAATGGAAAAAACTAAACAAACTATCTCAGCCCTTAAGTTTATATTACTACTGCAAATAATTTTCCTTGGTTTAAAATGCCATTAAATTACAATGCACTGCACCTGCAATGTTTCACAAAGTAATTGTTTATAATTTTTTATGGTACTTTAAAATGACACACACCAATGACAGGCCTTTCTAATCAGCTCAAAGATATACACCATAATGAGCTGCTATATTTTATGTCAATTTAGAGCAGAAATATTACTTACTGGCCAGTCATATCTTTTTTATTTCCCCAGTACATAAAGTCCTATAATAAATTCCCTTCTACAGAAGTTTATGTAGACACACAGAAATACATACACATGTGTATGTGTATAAAATAATTAGTACTGTAGATTTAGGTAATGATTTCCCAGAAAGAGTGAAAGTGAATTGTTGGTGGGTGCATTGTGTCTGTACACTGATATTAATGAAATATATTATTCATGTTTTACTTTTTCTTTTATCTTTTCTTTTAAGCTAAATATAAATTTGGGTTTGGTGTTGTTTTAGCTGGGCTAGGATGGTTACATATATTTGTTCATAGGTTCATAGGTTCATAGGTTCATAGGTAGGTACTAGGCTATCGGCCCAAAGGCCTAACTAACCCTAGCCAACAAAGTTCCCTGGCTTATGCCAACCCAACAAAGTTAATTTCCTGTGCCCCTGTTGAGCAGAGTCACAGATGTGATCCCTGGGGTGTATTTCCTAGTTCCCATCCACTCATCAAAATTTTTCTTGAAGCATGTTAATGAGGAACTTTGCTTGACATAGATGGGTAGCTTGTTCCAGAGTATCGGAAGGCTCTGTGACAGGAATATATCCCTCCAGCATATCCTGTTTATTGTGGTGACAACATTTAGGTCCCTAGAGTGTGTAGTTTGGAGAGATTGTGATTTCTTTAGGTGAAGCATGTCCAACAGCTCTGGGTTTAACATAGCTTTATATGTTAAGCAGAGATCACCTCTGAGTAGGCGATATGCTACAGAGTAAAGCTGGAGTTATTTGAGATGGGCAGTGTAGGGCATCTGTTTGAGGTCAGTAATCCTCTTTGTGAGGTACTTCTGTGGCCTTTCCAGCTGCTGCAGATGTCTTGTGAGGTACATTCCAAAAGGGGCATTGTACTCTATAATGGGTCTAATGAGTGTCGAGTAGAGGGGAACAATGACCTCTTTTTTGCTGGATGAGAACCCTTTTGTGATGGAGTGTGCCACATAGAAGGATTTCCTGACTACTGTGGCAATGTGATTATCAAAGGAGAGACTACTGTCCACCTGGGTCCCAAGGTCTCTTATCACACATTCGGCATTAAAAAGACTGCCGCCTATGTGGTAGTTCATGGGTACAGAGTTTTTACCAAAGGGAATAACAATGCACTTTTTGGCATTGAGCTTGAGGCCATGGCTCTGACACCAAGCATCTGTCTCAGTGAGGTCCTTCTGTAGGATGTCCACATCATTTGGAGACTCAACTATAGTTCCTAGTTTGCAGTCATCTGCAAACTTCATTAGCCAGAGGCTTTCTGTGTTAGCCTGTACTTCAAAGAAGTAGCTACCAAACAGGAGAGGTCCCAGGACTGAACCCTGTGGTACTCCACTTGTCACTAGTTTGAAGTCAGATTTGGAGTCTGCAACTTTTGCAGTGTGGGTTCTCTCAGTGAGCCAATTGGCAACCCATCTTGTGACATAGGGATTTATATCTAGTTTAGTGAGTTTAGCTATAATTCCAGAATGGGGGATGGTGTCGAAAGCCTTGGCAAGGTCAAGATAGGCTGTGTGAACCACCTTACCCTCGTCTACGGCTTTGGTCACTGCCTCAAAGAAGTCGACCAGGTTCAGAAGGCATGATCTGCCTTTCACAAACCCGAACTGGGTGGGGTCCAGAGTTTGCAGGTTACCACTGTCTTTGTTTATGAATTCCATGATGATACATTCCATGGCCTTGCAGACCAGGCTCGTCAGGTTAATAGGGTGATAGTTCCCAGGATCAGTGGTAGCTCCACCTTTGTGGAGTGGGATAACTGTTGCTGTGCGCCATTCAGTGGGCACAAAGCCTGACGTGAGGCTATGATTGAACATGGTGCTTAGGTGGGGAGCCAGTTAGTTCTGAAGTTCATGTAAAACACAGCCTGGGATGTTGTCCAGTCCCATGGATGCTGTGTATTTGGCTTTAGAGAGTGCTGCTTTTACCTGGGAAGTTGTGATTCCAGGGACTCTGTAGTCTTCCTGTATAGATATGGGCCCTTTAGGGGGTGAGAGGTGGGTAAAGTTAGCAGTGAACCTATCTGCTAGGATGTTGGCAATATCAGTTGGTTCTGTAATTTTTGTGTCATTGTGCTGTAACTCAGAGCAGATCTGGGTGTTGCCATTGAGATTTATTAACTTCTTTAACAGTAGTAGTGAATATTTGAAATTCACTTTTTCATACAGTCATACAGGGTTACCCTATTTAGACACTTACATTTTCCACCATGAAGATGTATTACAATCTATAATATATAGAAAAGATACATTTTCTAACAATTACTTAGCCTATTCCAGCTGCCACCCTCCAAAAGTAAAATACAATGTATTTAAGGGCCAATGTATTCATGCAGCTCGTATGGTATCGTATTTTGAGTATTTGAAAAAAGAATTGGAATTTATTAAAAATTTATTTCTACAAAGGGGTTACCCGAACAAAATGTTGGAAGAAATAGTTGGTTATGTTATTCAGCAGTGGAACATAAAATATAGACCTTTATTAGGTGCTGGCAATGCATTAGGTGTACATTATGCAGTTAACATGGATAGTAAGGATAATACTAGTATTTCGCCTCCATCGTATCAAAGAGCCTGTGTTTTACAGTACAATTTAGGTGTAGAAAATATAAAAAGTATGATGTATAAATTTTGGTATATAATAGTGATGCTAATTTATTTAAAATTTTGGGCAATAAACCCCATTTTATATATAAAATGGGGAGGAATATGAAGTCATTAGTTGAACATGGACATAACTATTTGAGTAATGATTATAAAAATTATAAAAATAGTAACAACAGAAGTATGAAATGTGGCTTCTGTAATCAATGTAAGTATATGTTCCAAGAGAGTAAACTAAGACTGAAGAATGGACATAAATCTTTTATAAGTTCTAAAGCTGGTAAATGTAATACAAAAATGGTAATTTACTTGGCGAAATGTGAAAAATGCCCAAGGTTGTATGTAGGGAAGACGGAGAGATGTCTTAAGAAGAGAATCTACCCTTATACAACATTATATATAAATAAAACATGGTCTAACAGAATTCAAATCAGAAATGGTACCCGACAAGGATGTCCTCTATCTCCTCTATTATTTAACCTGTATCTAGAACCCCTATTCTTAAACATTAAGCAAAATATATATCATAATGCCCCAATAATTTATGACACAAGAATATCTATGTCAGCTTTAGCTGATGACCTTAACATATATTAACATATATTGTACTACACCAATCTCAGACACCAAAAAAATACTATCTGCTATTGAAGACTTTGCAGCAATATCAAACTATAAAATAAACCTTAAAAAAAACAACATCTTTCCTCTGAGAACCCCGAAACCTTTCTCACTTCTACCATTGATAGGACATCTAAAATCAGAGGAAAAAATCAAATACTTAGGAATTACATTTTCTACAGATAACAAACACTTTTATCTTAATAATATTAAACAAAATTGGGAACACATTGTATGTGACCTAATGAGATGGGTAAATCTGAAATTACCACTACTAGCAAAAGTGTCGATCATTAAAATGAATATCTTGCCCAGATTATTATACATTTTTACGTCTTCACAGGTGTTAATACCCAAAACATTTTTTAAACAAATCCACACTGAACTCGCTAAATTTATATGGAAACCAAAAAAAGTAGAATATCATATGATAAACTGATGACCCCGAAAAACAAAGGTGGGTTATATCTACCTAACTTTGAAAACTACTATTTAATCATAAATGCCAACAGAACTCTAAGAATTGCAAATTACGATACACAAAGTAATAATTGGTCCCCACACTGGTTAAGATTAGGCTTTAAACACATTGAAAGCCAGAATATAAATCCCAAATCACTACCCTTTTTAAATAGGGACAACTATAAAACATTAATGGAACCCCTAACACTAACACAAAATCTTTTTAGATCAGTAAATCTCTTCCAACACATGATGATCCTACAACCCTTCCACAAAAATCCTAACTTGAAAATGAATAACCAGCTAATAGACCTGAGTAGATTCCTACTCATAATTAACTTAACAATACAAGATATATATCCATATCTAAACTCCTCCGCTCATGAAATAAGACATCAACTGGGCCTTCCCAAATCATATCTACTGATCTTAAGACAAATTAAGGAAATCTCTACAAGCTACCTTCAAAATATATCCATTAATAAAGATGATTTATTGAAATGTACCTTACTAACTCAAGCCCTTCTACAAAGTAGCAAATTTATAACATGCTCATACAAATTGATAAAAGACATGCAATATTAAGACCATTTACTCCTATCTAATTATTGGAAAAAAAATACCATTGATTGAGGAAAATAAAATAACACAAGCATTTAACTTAACGTTAAAATCCATTTCCCTCCAAAAATTAACATTTACCCAACTTATGATATACAACAATGCATACTATACTCGCCTTAGCTTGCATAAATTCAATCCTAAAAATTCTCCCAAATGCCCACATTGTAAAGATGAAATTGATGACCTTTTGCATATGTTCTGAAGCTGCAAATGTATATTTAAACTATGGAACTCCCTGAAACTACAACTATAAAAAATGGGTTATCAGACATCAACACTTACTTGGGAATTTACGATA
Organism: Protopterus annectens; assembly: GCF_019279795.1. Classification (NCBI taxonomy): domain Eukaryota; kingdom Metazoa; phylum Chordata; order Ceratodontiformes; family Protopteridae; genus Protopterus; species Protopterus annectens. Next base: position 578,304,615 of record NC_056726.1, read on the forward strand.
TTACATATCCCCCCAAATAACCTATCCAAAACCCAAATAATCATCCTCATCAATATTTTTCTACTAATGATACTTTACATAGCTACTAACTGGTTGACCTAATCTAAAACTTCATGGGGAAATTTCAAGATCTTAGCGATAAAACATATATTAGCCCACAAATACATAATAAACAAACAAAACAAGAATCCCTATAACCTGAAATTATGGGGACACATTTTCAATATTATACTGGCATAAAACCTTGAATCTGTAATAAATCAACAAGATACGCAACAAAAACATAACATTATTTGGAACTATACTATTTTAAGATATGAACCCTGGAGAAAACAACCTCATCTTCTATTTTTAAGAGAGAATATGGAAGCATTCATGTAAATAGTGAAAATATGTTTTAAAAACACTGCTACAAATACTGTATGAGCATCACCTATGTTTTTCTTTGTGAATGTTTGTAATAGAGTAAGTAAAACAATAAAAAATACTATTGAAAAAAAGAAGAGAATCTATGATCATATATATAGCATCAAAATGAAAGATAAAACCAATGCCTTATACAGGCATATTGAAACCAAAGGCGGTGATCATCAGTTCAAATTTATTATACTCAATAATATAGTTGTAGACCTTAGAGGTGGAGATTTTAAAAGTTTATTAAGTTATAAAGAAGTTTGTTGGCAAATATACTTGGATGCCACCACTCCAACCGGGCTAAACGATTTTATTGCGGTTAAACCATTGTTATATAAATAGTGTATTATAACAGTAATTATGTTTATTTAAATTTTATTTATTGTATAGTGTCGTCTAACTAGGAATTATATCAATTTTATCTATTTTAACATATTTATATATTTATATATTTATAAATGTATTTTTATACAACCACATATAATTTTAAAAGCACAATTTTTAAAAGAATATTTTAATAAAATGCTAAATATATTTATATAGCAAATAGTATTTAATGCAAAATTTTTTTTCATGCATTTATTATAGAATTTAGTGAAAGTCAAGAGTATAGTTTTCATAAGGGCTCAGAAACATTCTGTGTTGCATATTCTATGTTGCATTTTGTAGTTTTGACATATTGTTACATTATTATTTTTTTTATTTTTATGATTAGTTATAGTACCTATTGAGTGTCAAGAGCAGAGGAATTATTATAATAAAGTAGATTTGATTGTATTTATTATATGTATGCATGTGTACAATTTAAATAGTTTTTTATAAACAGCGCTATTAAGCAATTGTTATTGTCTCTTTAAGAAGGGGACATTTTTTTGGCGCCAAATAAGTTTTTTAAAACTGTTTTCAGAGGTCGGCATCTTAGTTCTGAGGAAGCCCAGTTGTGATGGGTGAAAGCACTTAACTAAGTCACATTTTGTATATATTATTTTTTTTTTGTTCTTGAAATGTTCGTCCTGGTGTCTCAATAAATTGGATTTTATTTACGGGTAGCGTGGCACTTATTGGTGGATCTGGAGTACTTTTGTTGCTGTTACCAGCCTTTTTTGGATTATGCCATTGAGATTCTTGACATAGCTATAGAATGCTTTATTGTTGTCCTTAAAATCAGTGGCAATCTTGTTTTCATAGCTAGCTTTGGAGGATCTTATAAGGGATCTCAGCTTTTTACTGAGGCTGACCAGTGAGCTCCTCCACTCATGAGATTTTACTCTCTTTTGCAACAGTTTCTTCCTTCTGCTGTAGAGTTTGTTTATGGCAGGGGACCACCAGATTGGCTTCCTTTTTTTTGGAGGATAGCATCTTGGTTTTGTTTGGGATAGCACGATCCATGCACTCGTGTAAGTGCTTATAGAGTGCATTTGTGTAGGAGGCAGCAGTCATAATTGTATTGTCCATCTGCATGGGTGTCATGAAGTTTGCCACTTCTGTCTTAAGAAGCATGAAGTTGGCTTTGGAGAACTTTTTTACCGTGGTTTCCTTAATGGGGGGAGGGGGCGGGATGTGGATATCTAGGGTGATTAGCTTATATTCGGATCTGACCAATGAGGAGCTGACTTCAGGTGTGGAACACCGGTCACTCATGTTGGTAATGACTAGGTCTAGGATATTGTTGCCCCTGGTGGGGGTGTGGATAAGTTGATCCAGGGCATTAGAATTTATGAATTCCAGAAAGGGCTGAGCAAAGGAGTTGGTACATGAGTAGTTTTTCCAGTTAATGGTGGGGTAGTTGAAATCACCCAATATTAGGGTGTTTGGTTGAACCTTAATATTTTCCAGTATATCAAGAAAAGAGGAGTGGGAATCCTGGTGCATGGTGGGGGATCTGTAACAAGCTACAATTTGGATTGCAGTTTTGTCCAGAGTTAGTTGCACTTGGATAACCTCGGATGCATTAAGCTGAACAACTAGTCTGGAGATGTAGATATCCTTAATGAATATGGACATACCTCCACCTTTGGTGTTCCAGTCCAGATTAGATGGCCATAAAGTGTGGTATGAGTTATAGCCTGGTAATGCAGGGGTGCTCTCCAGAGCCTTGAACCAGGTCTCAGTCACTGCACAGATAGCGATGTTCTCCATTTTAAGGAGTGCCTCGAGTGAGTGCATTTTGAGATTTAGACTTCTAGCATTGAGTAGCATTACCCTCAGTTTTTGCTTGCCTGTTCCTGTTACGGTGGTGAATTAGTCATTTGAACCTTGCCTAAAAAAGGCACTATAGGGGTCTACAAAAGGCATTATACTTACTGGCCAGTCATATCTTTTTTATTTCCCCAGTACATAAAGTCCTATAATAAATTCCCTTCCGCAGAAATGTATGTAGACTCACAGAAATACATACACATGTATGTATAGTTTTGTTTTAACTATATGTGAACTTCTAGGCATCTACATTAGCTTTTGCATTTCTCTATATTTTTATATAACCAAACATAACAGTGCTTGAATGGTAAGCAAGGACTGAACAACAACAAAACAAAAATCAAAAAATAAAAAATAAAACTGGATTCTTTAATGAATACTTGCATCTATGTCAAAGTATGTAGACTTCTTCAGCATAAAGAACCTACTCATTCTTTTTTCTCTCTTTTTTTCCTTTGTTGACCAGATTAGTCATACTAGACTGCTGGCCTCTTTTCAAGGGAGACGCAAGGTAAGTATTTATACTACTAAGGGAAATCTGCCCAGGACTTTGTGGGATTTCTCCTGTTCTTTATGCTTCTGACAAGACTGCTGCACCCCATAGAATGGCTGCAGAATTGAGTGAAAAGAAAATGCAGAGACTGAGAGTTGTTGCCCATTGAAACTGTTTCTAAAAGTACTAAACAAAAGACATGTATTTCAGATTATGGTTTACCTAATGATAAACTTTAATCTTTTTTACAGGAAGAATCTCTTCAAAAGAATGCTGTATATTAGAGAAACATAATTAACAAAGTGGAATTATAGGATAGGAAAAAACAGTAGATAATGTCAGAGGACTTTAAATTTCAGTCTTCTGCTAAATGTTCTGTTGCTATACTTCTGACCAACCAAAAGGAATGACAGGACATTCTACACCACAACTTACTACCTTTACATTTGCTGCAGGTCCAACTATGGCATTGAATGAATGAAAACCTGTATTGAAAGGACTCCTTAAGCTTACAGTGGTATATATAGCAGCAAAACAAAATGTACCAATTGTTAAGTATGCAATTCAGGAAATAATGATTTTGCCAAGGAACCGATATTAAAGAAATATGTAGTCTTATACTCATAAAGGAAAGATATGTTTTATGATATCTTCTTCTTTTGGCTGCTCCCGTTAGGGGTCGCCACAGCGGATCATCTGTTTCCATTTCTTCCTGTCCTCTGCATCTTGCTCTCTCAGACCAACCACCTGTATGTCCTCTCTCACCACATCCAGAAACCTTATCTTAGGCCTTCCTCTTTTCTTGTTACCTGGCAGCTTCATCCTTAGCATCTTTTTTCCAATATACTCTGCATCCCTCCTCAGCACATGTCCAAACCAACGTAATCTTTCCTCTCTGGCTTTGTCTCCAAACCTTCCAACCTGGGCTGACCCTCTAATATACTTATTCCTAATCCTGTCCTCCCTTGTCACACCCAGTGCAAATCTTAAAATCTTTAACTCTGCCACGTCCAGCTCTGACTCCTGCCTTTTTGTCAATGCCACTGTCTCCAACCCATATAACATAGCTGGTCTCACTACCCTCTTGTAGACCTTCCTTTTCACTCTTACTGGTACTCATCTGTCACAAATCACTCCTGACACTCTTCTCCACCCACTCCATCCTGCCTGTACTCTCTTCTTCACCTCTCTTCCACACTCAGCATTACTCTGAACTGCTGATCCCAAGTATTTAAACTCATCCACCGTCACCACCTCTACTCCCTGTAGCCTCACCATTCCTCTATCATCTCTCTCATTCACATACATATATTCTGTCTTAGTCATGCTGACCTTCAGTCCTCTTCTCTCTAGAGCATATCTCCACCTCTCCAGGGTCTCCACCACCTATGCTATGATGTTTGAAAATTCTGTTATTGATGAAAATATTTTACACAATTTTGATTTAAAAAGCTATGAACACCATAGAATGCATATGTCTTCACTGGTCTCAACATGTCCTATAAGAGATATATTTTCATAGTTCAGAACTGCTGAAATTTCTGACATTGGCATACATTTCAGCATACATTGTAATGTTGTGCATTATATTTAAAAGAGATAAAATGACAGAAATATTTGGGCAGGTGGTTTGGAACTTCTTGTAACTTTATCCAATGTGAGAAGTGTTACTGAACAGAAAAGAAGTGTAGTTATTATTAATGGATATAAGGCTTATGTTCAATGTAGAGGGAGCCCAAAGCCTGCTTTTATTGTGGTTCATGCAATCAGTTTACTAGTGATTGTAACAAGCATAAATGTGGGGAAATTTACCACAATGTAAAACAAAATTGTGGTATGGCCTGTAGAAAGTTTGAGACAGCAGGCCATTTTTTGGTTTGATTACCCTCACATTATTGAGGAATTGAGGAAGAAAATAATGACACTTCCTTGGAAACACATGTTATAACAAAAATATCCCAACTCCTGCAGAAGCAGGGAATATAGAAGTTGATACTTCTGGAAACATAGATAATGCAGATGAATCTCAACAACATCTTGATTCTGGGACTTTCAAGATGGCTGCACACTGATCAAATGCTTAACTTCACGTCTCCCGATGTGAAAAAAAGAAATTGAGATATAAAGGCTAGGAACTATGCCACTTTTAGTTAATTCAGTTGCTGGCTGGCAAATACACTGTCTGGATGTCATCAAAGAAGAAACTACGACAGCCTGAAAGAAAATCAACTAGATACAGTGAAGAGAAAACACTAACTGGGAAGAATCCTGCACCTGTTCAGAAAAAAGAAGTTCAAGCTCCAGTTTTGGTGCAAGATATGGCTTCCAGTTATTCTACAGGAAAAAAAAAGATAAGTCAAATGTGCTTACAACTGGTTAAGATAAATGAAATATCGAAGGAGTATATCAACTCAAATAACTAAAGGATGTAAAAATGGAAGAAGCTTTAAGCAGATATTCAGGTGAACTAATAAAACTTCAAAAATCAGAGGTCAAAATGAAGAAAAGGCCAGGTGACTCTGAGACTGCTCAAGAAAACGTTCTAAAAAATGTAGAAGTTGAGGACAGAACACACAGGGAAAATATGATATTTTCATCTGTACCAGAGAAACTTGCAGAATCAGACTGTATTAATTTTATGAAAGCACAAATAAGGAATTGGACTAGTATTCCACAGTAGGATTTGTTAATTGAAAGGGCACATTGTGTGTATATTCCAAACATGGTTATGAGAAACCAGTCAATACCTGTATTAGCAATCCTACCAGCAGAAAGAGCTGATCCTAACAAAGGTGTATCAGAAGAGCAAAGTATTAAAAGCTGGAAACAGTGCAGTGTTTGTAGAAAATGATTATTCACAGTACACGAGGCAGAAGAAAAGCAAATTTATTCCAGCACTCAGGGAAGGTCAAGAGGCAGATGTGGAAGAATTAAGCAGGGAATCAAGGGGTGTATATATGTATGTTGGAGGATGTGTGGATTGAATGAGTGAGTGATTCAATGAGTAGGATTGATTGTGAGGGGGGGGGCTTGTTTGTTGCTAGGTAGATGCATGTGTTGGAGTGTGTGTATATGTGTGTGCGTGTGCGTTTGCGTGTGCGTGTGCGTGCGTGTGCGTGTGTGTGTGTGTGTGTGTGTGTGTGTGTGTGTGTGTGTGTGTGTGTGTGTGTGTGTGTGTGTGTGCATATGCATGTGTGTCTATCCATGAGTGCTTAAGCATGCATTTATATATTGTCCAAGGGTGACTGATTAACGGCATACAGTGCTTTCTACATTCAAATTACATCATACTGGCTCAGAGTGAACATTAATGTGATATTGTACGGACAATATGGCATGCCTTCCAGACTTGAATAAGATAAATGAGATAAAACTATTATTAGTACACTGTGGATTTAATATCTTACAAGATGTGACATTTTATTCTATAACAAATTGTGGAATTATGATCTAGTTGAGCAAAAATTGAAATGATGGTGGTGAAAAAAACAGGGTAATATTCTGTGATGTGTCACTTTATATTTACTGTGTAGGTTCATAGGAGGTTACTAGGCTAATGGCCCTAGGGCCTTTAGTAGCCTAGCCATGTTGTATCCATGTTCCCTAAGTGACCTTGGTAAGATGGTCATTATTTACAGAGCAAGTCTATGATCAACACCGACTGCCCCTGTCTATGAGCAACATAGGTGCCTCCCATTATTTACAGAGCAAGTATATAATCAGCACAGACTTTCCCTGTCCATGAGGAACATAGGTGCCACCCCCCCCCCCCAGAGTTGAATTTATGGTTTCCCATCCAGTCGTCTATGTTGAGCTTGAATAGGGTCATTGAGGAGCTCTGCTTCACATGAATTGGGAGTTTATTCTAGAGGAGCAGCAATCTCTGGGATGTACCACACCAGACACCTGCAGCAGCTGGAGAGATCTGTTTCTCCAGGATGTTCTGTTAATGTCACAGGCTAGGTTGAGATCCCTAGAGTGAGCAACCTTTGTCCCATTTGATTTGCGGATGTGCAGCATTTCCATTAGGGCAGGGTCAGAAAATGCTCTGTAGGTCAGGCACAAGTTGCCTCTCAGCAGTCTGTGAGATATAGAGTACAATGACAGGGCTTTCAGTCTTTCCATGTAGGTTATGTTTTGGAGGCCCTGAATTTTCTTGGTGAGAAACCTCTGTGGTCTCTCCAGCTGCTGCATGTGTCTGGTGTGGTACATGCAAAAGGGAGCATTGTAGTCTATTAGTGGTCTGATGAGGGTTGCATACAGAGAAGTTATAACACTTTTTGTTTTGGATGTGATGTGCTTACTTGTGAGATGCACAAGATAAAAGGCTTTCCTTACCACTGTGGACACATGGTGATCGAAGTTTAGATTGCTATCGACCTGTGTTCCCAAATCTCGCAGTACTGGGTTTGAGCTTAGGAGACTGCTGTCAGTATTGTAATTTGCAGAGACTTCCTCTTTGGCAAAGGGAATAATAATAACAATAATATACTTTTTTTTTTTTTGCATTTAGTTTTAGTCTGTGGCTTTGGCACCAATCATTTGTTTGTGTTAGCCCCTTTTGTAATATGCTAACATCATTTGGGGACTCAATGATTGAGCCCAATTTGCAATCATCAGCGAACTTGGTAAGCCACAGGCCATCTACTTTAAGCTGAACTTCCAAGAAATAGATTCCAAACATTAGACAGCCCGGCACAGATCCTTGTGTTATGCCACTGGTAAATGGTCTACTGGTAGAGGTGCAATCCCCAACTTTGACAGTATGTGTTCTGTCAGTGACCCATTTGACTACCCTTCTAGTGATGTATGGGTTAATCCCCATCTGGGAGAATTTTTCAATGATACCTGAGTGAGGGGTTGTATCAAAAGCCTTGGCTAAGTCAAGATAGACAGCATGTACTGTTTTGCATTCATCCAGGGCTTTAATGACATTCTTGAAGAAGTCCACCAGGTTCAATAAGCACGATCTACCCTTAATAAAGCCAAACTGGGTCAGGTCAAGAGTCTGAAGGTCACCTATGTCCTTGTTGATAAGGTCCACAATGATTCTTTCCATGGCCTTGCAGATAAGGCTGGTTAGGCTTATGGGTGTATAGTTCCCTGGGTTGGTTGATGGACCCCTTTTTGCAAGGGGATTACTGTCACTGTTTTCCACTCTGCTGGAGAAAAGCCAGTGCTCAGGCTGAGGTTAAAGACAGTGCCAAGTGGTACAGCTAGGTCTTGTTTTAGATTGTTTAGTAAGCAGCCTGGGATGTTATCTGGTCCCATAGAGGCCATGTTTCTGGCTTGGAGAGCATGGTTATGACCTGCTCTTTGGAGATACTAGATGGAGGACTGGTGTCAAGAATGCTTTGAGGTATGGCTGGTGGAGATAGAGGGGTGAAGTTTGCACCAAATCTGTCAGCTAGCAGTTGGCAATTTCATCAGGTTCAGTATGAGAGGTACTGTCCAGTATAAGTTCATAGTTGGGCATTCCCTTTTAAATTTCAGATGTAGCTAAAGAATGCCTTATGATTATCCTTAGCTAGGGATGCTAATTTAACTTCATAACTAGCTTTAGAGGACTTTACAAGATATCTGATTTGTTTGTTCAAGCTGTGGAGGGTATTTTTCTGATGAGCAATTTCCCTCTTGATCTTGGACATCAGTTGCTTCCTTTTGTTATATAATTTATTTATACTTCAGGTCCACCAGGGTGGCCTGTTTTTTCGGAAGAACCTGATTTTAATTTGGTCAGGAACAGCAAAGTCTATACAATTGTTTATTTGGTTATACAGATCATTTGTGCACTCCTCTGCACAGGAGTCATTGTTGACTGCGTTAGCAGGGAGGTTGAAGCTTTTGATACCATTGCCTAGTAGGTTGTAGTTTGCTTTGGAGAATGCAGTTTTTTTGCTCCTGTGGGGGTGTTAGGTCTGATCATTACTTCAAACGAGACAGGTTTAAGGTCTGATCTTACCAGTGAGGGCAACGCACAGGGGGTAGTGCAGTGACCCCCCCCCATGTTGGTGAGTACTAAGTCTAGGGCATTAGAGCCCCTTGTGGGGATACAGACCAGCTGTTCCAGGGTGTTTGTATTGACAAACTCCAGGAGCCTCAGGGCAAGCATATTTGTGCTCATGTATGTATCCCAGTCAATGGAAGGATAGTTGAAATCACCCACGACCAAAGTGTTTAGCTGTATAGTAAGTGACTCTAGTAAGTCCAGATAGGTGGTGTGCTTCTCTTGGTTCATGGTAGGGGATCTGTAGCTAGCAATGATGTGGTAGGTACTTTACCTATAGTTAGTTGGACCTGGAGCAACTCAAGAGAGTCATACTGTTTAATCAGTCTCGAGGTGTATTTGGTGTTAATAAAGAGGGATACACCTCCACCTTTGGTTCTTCCACACTTGTTTTGGGGTCTGAATGTGTGGAAGGTATTGTAGTCTTGCACATCCAGGGTGCTATCTGTGGCCTTGAATCATGTCTCAGTGACTGCACAGATGTTAGCATCTTCCAAGGTGAGGAGTGCTTCCAGGGAGTGTAGTTTCCTGTTTAGCTCCTAGTATTAAGCAGCATAACCTCAAATTTGTCTCGAGTGGAATTTTTTACATCGGATATTTTGTTGTTTTGACATTACCTAAAAAAGGCACTATGGGGTGGAAAGAGCTTTTGCCAGTATCAGAAAGCCTATAGGAGACAGGTGAAAACCATCTCTGGCAAAGCAGCATGGTCTGTCATCCATGTCTTCCAGGCAGATAATGGATCCCCCTGGATTGACACCAGAATCTAAGCCACATTTTTTTGTGTATATTGTGGCATAATCCTGGGTGAAGGTAGAATGCTGTTTAGGGCTAGGGACATACCTGACTGCCTGCCTGGGACACATAATGTGAGAGTTCAGCCATATCTCTCTTCATATAGTCCAGAGGTACTTCTCAAGTCATTCATCCCAATGTGTACTATGACAAAGTCATAGCGGTAATTGTTGTTGAGTGACTTGAGTGCATGTGTGATTTGATGGATCCTGGCACCTGACAATCAGCTGACTATGACCTTCTCCTTGTCCAGCCTGGTGAGGGGAACATCTGTGTGTCTCACTATGGAATCACCTATGACCAGGACATTTGGTTTTGAGGTATTATGCCTTACGTGCTTATTTGCTGAGTCACTGGTGTGTGTGTTGTTCTGCGTAGTGGATTCTATTTGCTTTCAAGTGTGTGTGCAACTGGTTTGTGCTTGGGAGTTCTCTGATCTTTTGATAGGCTTCTACTGAGTACCTCCACTTATGTGGGTTTATGTGTTGTTTTCTGTGAGAGGTGATGTGTGTGTGCTAACAGCTTGTTTAATGTCCAGTCTGTTGTTACATGAAAGAATTGATTCTAAATCCATCGTATAATTACATCTCTCACATATTGTATTTGTTTGTTTTAGGAGTAAGTGGTTGTTAGTATATATGAGGCAATTACTAGATTTCTCAGGATGCCCATGTCAATCAGACTGGCTAGAGAAATTGTTTCAAACTGACAGTCCATTATGGAAGGATTTTTATCATAACTACTATTGGGGAGTGGACTAATTTGACCAGATTTTGCTGTAGGATTAACAAATGGGCTTCAACTATGGTAATGCTCCTCAGTGTGCAACTGAGTTTCCTACAATGCTGCAGGGAAGTTTGGGAGGGTTTACTAACAGATGTCCAGGAGAAAATTGTCTTTCAAGGCATTTGCATATCTACAGGGCACTGCTAAACCCTACTGAGTGGTGCACAGCTATGCATAAATGTGAGGCTTAAACACCGGTGAAATTAAACACTTTTAAACTAAACTACCAATGGGAAAGCATACAATGAGCTTTCCTCCAGTAATCTCCAACTCACATGAGGCTCAGACTACACATTTCTGCCACATGGATGCAGACAGGGCCCTGCTAATGTAAGATGGCTGGAATAGTGCTCAAGTGTAATAATACAGTCTGGATTTAGCAGATCTGAATCTAAGCTACTTAAAGCAACAGAACAGCTTTTTTAAAGTGCAGAAAAATACAGCAAAAATAAAGCAGCAAAATGATAAAATGCATTCAGCAAAGTGCAAAGGAAACTCGTAAGGTACTTATTTTTATTTACTTTAGCAGTGGATGCTGTGGATTTCAGCAGAATCTTTCCAGACTTCTGACAAAAGTCACCAAATGTTGAGCAACTCCAGTTAAAACAGGGTAAACCTGTGCAAAAATGAGGCTTGACTACAGGTGAAATTAAACACTTTTAAGCTAAACTACCAATAGGAAAGCGCACAGTGAGCTTAACTTAATTTATCTTCAACAGATGAGGCTCAGACTACACACTTCTGCCACAAGGATGCAGGCAGAGCCCTCCTAATGTAAAATAGCTGGAATAATGCTCAAGTGTAATACTACAGTTTAGATTCAGCAGATATGAATCTAGTCTATGCTATGTACTAGATACTTAAGACAACTTAACAACTTTTTTAAAGTGCAGAAAAATACAGCAAAAATCAGAAAAATGAGGCAGCAAAATGATAAAATACAGTCAGAAAAGTGCAAAGAAATCTCAAAAAGTACTTATTTTTTATTTTAGCAGTGGATAGTTTGGATTTCAGCAAAATCACTCCAGATCTCTGGCAAAAGTCACCAAGCACTGAGCAGCTCTGGTTAGATGACCTCCAGTAGTACTGCTCTCTGCATAAATGGACAACTTTTCAAGCAGCTGTGAACAGTGGGAGACAATGGACAGCATTTCTTGTAGAGGATTTTGCACTGGAGAGATTTTCTTATATACAAGGCACAGGGAACTGCTTTTATACCAGCAGGATGAAAGATTTTTACAGTTATCCCCTCAAGCCAATCAGATAACAACACAAGAGCCATTATAAGTCCAGATGGTTTTACAGCAAAAAATACTTATATCAGCTATGTAGGTCCAGATGGCTTTACAAACAATTCAAGTCTTCTAGTCACAGGTGCTCAAGCCAGGTATGGGGAAGCACTGAATCAATGAGCACAGTCTCACAAAAATGAAATCCTTTTATGCCAGCAATCCCTCAGGCCGATCACATAAAAATACAATAAACTTTAAACCAGCAGTTTCTCACTTGCATGGGTTGAATTCAGTTCTGCTCCCACCAGAGTGCAAAAGACCCCTCCTAATGTAAAACAAACTGGGTTTGAGCTCTAGTACAGTAACAAATGCTTTACAGAATTCCTGCAGTATCAGGAATCCTAGGAAATAAGTTCATTAACCCTGAGAAATGTTCAACAAACTACAGAAAAAGTGCACAACATAATAGAATATTTTGGCAGACTCAGGAGAACATTGCTAAACTCAGAATAGCTTTTTCAGTACCGGACGAGGTTAGGGAATATGAGAATACTGTTAAAACAACATAAGAGCAGTACAGTAACAAAAATTGATTTAAAAAAATTGTCTGGCTTATTCAAGTCATTTCAAGGAAAACAACGTGTACCAGTTGGAAAGGAAAAGGAATACAGTATTAACTGTTTCTTTAACAAGTGCAGGCTGAATAACAGTGATAAATTCAACCAGATCAGTAAATGCACCAGAGGAGTGTTAAACAGTACTGAGACAGTAACAGCAATTGCAAAAAAAAAAAAAACACACATATCAGCTTTGTAGGTCCAGATGGTTTTAGAAGCAATCCAAGTCTGGTAGTCACAGGTGTCCAAGCTATGCACTGGGACACTCTGAATAAATGAGCAAAATCTCACAAAAAATGTTATTCTTTTATACCAGATGAGCACTTTTACAAAGTTAATCCTTCAGGCCAGTCAGATAAAAACACAATATATTTTAAACCAGCACTTACCCACTTGGTTGAATTCAGCTCTGCTCCCACCAGAGAAAAGACTCCTTCTAATGTAAAACAAACTGGTTTTGAGCTCAAGCGCAGTAACAAATGCCATACAGAACTCCTACAGTATCAGGGATCCTTGGAAATAAGTTCACTAACACTGAGAACAACAAAATAGAGAAAAAAGTGCACAATATAAGAAAATATTTCAGCAGACTCAGGAGAACTTTAGCAAACTCAGAATAGTTAATCAGTACCAGAGAAGGTTAGGGAATATGAGAATACTGTTAAAACAACCTAAAAGTAGTACAGTAGCAAAAATTGATTTCAAAAATTGTCTCACTTACTCATGTCATTTCAAGGAAAACAATGTGTGTCAGCTGGGAAGGAAAAGGAATACAGTTTTAACTGTTCCTTTAACAAGTGCAGGCTGAAAAACAGTAACAAATTCAACAAAATCAATAAATGCACCACAGAAGTGTTACATAGTACCGAGACAGTAAGAGCAATTGCAAAAAAAAAATACTTATATCAGCTTTAAAGGTCCAGTTGGTTTTAAAAGCAATCCAAGTTTTATAGTCACAAGTGTCCAAGCCAGGCACAAGGAAGCTCTAAATAAATGAGCACAATCTCACAAAAATGTAATTATTTTATCCTAGCAGGATGAAAGACTTCTACACATGTAATCCCTCAAGCCAATCAGATAAAAACATGATACATTTTGAACCAGCAGTTTCCTACTTGGATGGGTTGAATTCAGCTCTGCTCCCACCAGACTGCAAAAAAAACCCTTCTAATGTAAAACAAAATGGTTTTGAACTCAAGTGCAGTAACAAGTGCTTTACAGAATTCCAGCAGTATCAGGAATCGTTGGAAATAAGATCACTAACCATGGGAAATGTTCTACAAAATACAGAAAAAAGTGTGCAAAGTAAAATAATATTTTGGCAGACTCGGAGAGCTTTGGCAAACTCAGAACAGCTTTTTCAGTACTAGAGGAGGTTGGGGAATATAAGAATACTGTTAAAACAACCTAAGAGCAATGCAGTAACAAACATATGGTGTTTCTTAAATTCAACCAAATCAATAAATGCAGCACAGAATAGTACTGAGACAGTAAAAAACCTTAATGGGAACAAATGGGCCAGTTGATTCTGGAATAGCTGGCAAGCACTGAGAATAAAACAAATTAAATCCCTCACTCATAGCTATGTATGGAGGACTGGTAATTATTTATTTATTTATTTTACCGGGATGGTCCGATTGGGACAGTGCCCATTTTCAGTGGAGGCCCGGGGAGAAAATCTCCAGCTTAAGCTTTCATACAAAGTCATCATATCAAGTAATAGAAATTTTAGACAAAAAATGAGTGTTAACACATTTGCAGGATAAAAATTAAAAAAAAAAATATATACATAGTATCAAATAGAACAAGACTTTAAACACTTGAATATAGACAAATATATGGTTGAACTTATATATGTGGAGGAACATAACATTAGTTAGGAAAGTAAGTAGGGAGAATCACTTTGGCAAAGTAGTGCATGGTTAGTAATACTTCCGTGGTGAGAGTTGCAGCTAGGAATGTAACTACTTATAAAGAAGTAGTGTTGTTAGAAGGAAGAGATATGTTAACAGAGTAAGTATGTGACAAAAACATCGATCAAGAAGCTGCATTGGATGTGAAATGATCTAAAAAAACAGCATCATACTCATAATCTTGGGAATAACCATCAACAGTATGGCACTATATTCATATTTTACTGGTGCTTTTTATTAACTCATTGCTTTTAATCTCAGTGAACAGCAACTCACAGTGGCTTGAAGTCATATGTATTGAAATAAAATGTTCGTAACAAGTCAATTACTGGAACCTGTTGTCAGTAACAACAGCCCACTTTTCACATTAAAGGTGTGCAAGATATTTGTGAAGTAATCCCATAAACTGGTGTGTATGCAGTGGAACTCTAAAAAAAAAAAACAAGAATCCAATCAGAGGGCTCATGTGGCCTCAGGAAAAGGTAAAATACACTAAAAATAGTGAAAAACAGACTGGAGAAAAAAACTTCTTGAATAAAACAAGTTTATTACATCTGTGAGGATATTTGATATTGTTATCTGTGCTAGTATGACTGGCTGACGTTTTGTAAATAATTATAAATAATTGTAAATTACCCTGTGTTACATATGCAGTACGACTAGATATAATTTTGTAAATAAATTTATGTCTTTTGATTATCACTCTAATTTATGCAAGATGTTTGAATGTCAGTGTTCTTCTGGCTGACTAAGTGTGCAAGTTTTTTTAAGAGAATTCTGAATATATGTCATGCTAGAGTCAGCTGACCTAGATATGATGTCATTTTGTGCCAGAGCTGGGAGAATAGTATCTTCACTGCAGCTGTTTGTTTACTTTTCAAAGTCTGATATGAGAGAGTAGAATTCAAGGCTTTCTTTAGTTATGTTAGGAACCTGGGTGGTAATTCCCAGATATGCTCAGAATTAGTCCTAAATGACAAAAAATACACCGAACCCACAGACATTGTCAACATCCTAGCTGATAGGTTCAGTGCAAACTCCCCCCCCCTCCCCACCAAAAGGGCAAATATCTATCCCAGCAGAGTGCTGCCCCCCTGACATCTCAGATGCTCAGGTAAGAGCCGCCCCCTCCAAAGCAAAAAACAGCATCAGTGGGACCAGACGGTGTCCCGGGCTGCATCCTACATGAACTCCAAGAAGAGCTAAACCCAAACATAAAACTACTGTTCAATCTCAGCCTTACTACAGGATATGTGCCCAAAGAGTGGTGTACAGCAACAGTGGTCCCTCTCCATAAAGGTGGTGCCTCAACGGATCCTGGAAACTATCGCCCCATAAGCCTGACTAGCTTGGTCTGCAAAGCTATGGAAAGGATCATCATGGACCTCATAAATAAAGATATTGGGAACCTACAGACACTGAATCCTACCCAGTTCGGCTTTGTTAAGGGCAGATCCTGCCTCTTAAACCTGGTTGATTTCTTTGAAACAGTCACCAAGGCCATTGACGAGGGGAAGGTGGTCCACACAGCCTACCTGGACCTCGCAAAAGCCTTCGATACAATACCCCACTCGGGCATTATAGATAAGCTCACCAGCTTAAATATAAACCCCTATGTCACTAGATGGATTGCAAACTGGCTCAAGGACAGAACCCACATGGTTAGAATTTCTGGAGCCATGTCAGACTCCAAACCAGTTACAAGTGGTGTCCCACAAGTCTCAGTCCTGGGACCTCTCTTGTTTGGTATATATTTCTCGGAGGTACAGGCCAACATGGAAGGACTGTGGCTGACCAAGTTCGCAGATGACTGCAAACTGGGCGCCATAATCGACTCTCCAGCCGACACAAGCATCCTCCAAAAGGGCCTCATAGAAACAGACAACTGGTGCCAGAGCCATGGCCTCAAGCTAAATGCCAAAAAGTGTATAGTCATTCCCTTTGGCAAAAACAAAGTGCCCACAAATTACCACATAGGTGGTAATCCATTAAGTACAGAAGAAGTAATTAGGGACCTGGGGACCCAAGTTGATAGCAATCTCTCATTTGACAACCACGTGGCCAAAGTGGTTAGAAAAACATTTTATATAGCCCACCTAATCATGAAGGGATTCACATCTAGATCAGGGGAGGTCATCGTGCCTCTTTACTCATCCCTCATCAGGCCCATAATTGAGTACAATGCCCTTTTGGGATGTACCTTACCAGACACCTGCAGCAACTGGAAAGACCCAAAGTACCTCACCAAGAGGATCAAAGGGCTCAAACAGATGCCATATGCTGCCCGGTTAAAGAAACTCCAGCTCTACTCAGTGGCATACTGCCTGTTCAGAGGCGATCTGTGCCTGACGTATAAAGCCATGTCCAACCCGGAATTAATGGACATGCTGCACCTCAGAAAATCCAAATCCCATCGAGCTACGCGCTTGAGAGACTTGAACCTCAGCACTGAAATAAATAGGACATGCTGGAGGGACAGATTCATAACCCAGAGGCTCCCTTCACTCTGGAATAAAATACCAGACCAGGTTAGGCAGAGTGCCTCATTGACTCTCTTCAAGAGGAATCTTGATGAGTGGATGGGAGATCGTAGGTTTACCCCGGGTATCACTTCTGTGTCAATGTTAGACAGAGGCACAGTATACTAACCTCAAAAAAGGGCATAGAAAAATAAATTTAAAATGGGTGGCGAAAGCCAAACACATTCTGGCTAGGCTTATAAATGCCCTAGGGCAGATAGCCTAGTATGAACCTATGAACCTATGAACCTAAAAGACAAGAGAATGTAATTGTCTACTGTATGAAACTTTAAAGACAAATTAATCAGATAACAGAACATCTGCCCATTTTATAATCATATTTTCTGCCATCTACCACCTTTGTAGTTTAGTATCCATGTGTCCTGTTATGACGAGCCAAATAAATGAAGCATTATTTTACAAAGTGGCCAGAAAGCCATTGTTTGGAAAGGAAGCATTAATATCACAGTAGCTAACATTACAATACTCTTTGAAGCTGCTTTTACTGTGACAGTGTGCTTCTGAAAATGAATCAGTTGAAGAGGTCATCTAGCTTTGTACTACTAGCCAAGTAAATATTTGAGGGTTGGTAAGACGTGCTTTTTACTGTAGAATGCTTACCTTTGGGCAAAACGTACATCTTTAATTAAAGACATTCATGAAACTTTTGGTCAAACAGTTACACACATTTATTAAGCCCACAAGGCTATAATGCATAATTGAAGACAGCACAAACACACAGTCATGCTTTCCAATGTGAACATTCAGCAAACTAATTTCCTGCATACAGAGGAATTTGCAACACAATAATGAGATGCACAAAAAACAATAATAATATAAGCCCACCACTAAAACTGGGCAAACAAAGAGTTTATGGACCAGGTTTTCAAGGCAGATGCAGGGCTTCAGACTGTAATAAAGGAAGCTCTGTAAGTTACTCCCAGAGGAAAAAAATACAGATTCTGACTATTGCCAAAAATTAGCTGGACCTTATAGTCTGCCTGTTTCTCTGTCTAATGGTAAATAGTCGATTGTACTTAGCTAACAGCATATTGCTTTTTTCCCTCAACCCTCATAAGAGTTATCTTCTCTCTATCATCTACACTCTTAAATTAAATTATTGTTTTTGAATTGTGTACTCTGATGGAAAGCTGTTCCAAATAACCAATGCCTTTCACTGAACTAAAGCATAAATAATACTTCTTCATTCCTTTCTGCAGCAGTGCACCTTCTAACTACAAACTGCATTCTGTTCTTATGTATAATTTTTTATATGAAGTATTGACTTTTCCAGAAACACTAGATGCCTCTATTACATAATTCCCTGCTGTCTTTCTTCATGACTAAATCTGCAGAAATCCATTCTCCCCAAGCACCAGGATTTATCCCTCTTTAAAGCTACCTCTAGACTGCTTTTGCCCTTTAGAAGATATGGTCTCCAGAACCACGCACAGTGCTCCAGATGTGGATCTTTCCAACCCCCTTTATAAATGGATAATAACCTATTGCATCAAATTCCAGGGTATTCTAACATTCTACAAGCCTTCCTTGTTCTTGTCTTGCATTGTCAGATTGCCTTTAAGCCATCTGATATGACTCTTCCCAATTCTCTTTCCTTAGTTGTTACTGCAGTCTGCCCTCTGTCTATGAATTGATTTACTTGGTTCATTGCTTTCCACATGTATTCTTTAACATTTGTACTGAACACGAGAGCTCATATTTTAAAGCCAGGCTTCAGTTCTTGCCAAGTGTCTTCTCATCCTTTCTGCATCTTTCTTGTATATCAGCCTTGTTGTCTCACATTCTACCATCAGAAAAAAAAAATGCTACCTGTTCCTTCCAAGCCTACTGCAATGTTACTCACAATGACACTGAGGAAGACTGGTTCCAAAAAATAGCACTTGTAGTATGCCAGTCATTGTCACCAGCTTTCTTTTCTTCCGTCTAAGTCATTCCATTTAGTAAAACCCAACAAGTTTACTTACACCTGCTCTTGTTCACGTTTTTTTTTTCTATTTTTAGTATGGCTAGAAAAATGGATTATTAGAAAAAGCTTTCCTACCTTAGATAATACAATTTTTTTTTTAATTTACAGAGCTCTTTTCTAAGACTATATCAAAATTAACTACATCCCTGTCTGTACTTTCAGAGAGAAATGTAAATCAGTAATTATGCAATTCTGTTCTCATTTTTCAAATATATTTTCAAATGAAACTCACTTTTTCCTCTTTCAAATAAGTCAGGTAAGCATAATGTTTCCAAGAGTTCAGACAGATCACAATAATATATTTAATCTTAAATAGATGTATCTTGGCAATCACAATTCTGTGATGTCAAGTTCATTTTCTGAACCCCCAGGTGATTTTTACAAGCAGATTCCATGAACAAACTCCTGAATATCTTGATTGTTAAGCCTCTAATCAAAAGGAATATCTGATATATATTCTTATTGCATGTCCTTTGATATGCAACCTATAACCTATCAGTGGCCTCAAAAATCTTAGTTATCAGGAGAAACAGGCAGCCCTTTCTCTGTACTCAGTCTCTTACAAACTCCTCTTTGGAAATGTGTCTAGCCTGTCGTGCCATGAAAGACTGAACCCTATTTGATCTCCTATTCCTTAACAGAACTAATGGTACATCAAATACTCAGTTAAAAGAACTAAAGCATCAGCAGCAGATATATAAGACACATTGGCATGATAGATTTATATCTCACTGTATCCCTCACCTGTGGAACAAACTTAGGTTCATACGTTCATAGGTAGGAATTAGGCTATTGGCCCTAGGGCCTATATAAGCCTAGCCAACCGGTACCCTGACTTTTGCCACCCAAGAAAATTATGTTCCTGTGCCCCTGTCAAGCAGAGCCACAAAAGTGATCCCCGGTGTGAATTTCCTATCTCAGGGGGTGGGAGGTTGGCATAATGGATCGGGTGTTTACCTTACAGACACAAGTGCAGGGTTTGATTCTCACATGGGGTAATTGGCTAGGCTTAAAATGGCCCACAAGGGCACTTAGCCTAGTACTAATCTATGAATCTATGAACCTATGAACCATCCAATCATCAAGATTTTTCTTGAAGAGTGCTAATGAGGAGCTTTGTTTGATATAGATAGGTAGTTTGTTCCAGAGTATGGGAAGTCTCCGGGACAGGAATCTATCCCTCCAGCATGTTTTGTTTATTGTGGTGACAAGGTTTAGGTCCCTAGAGCGTGTAGCTCAGAGGGATTGAGATTTCTTTACATGGAGCATGTCCAACAGCTCTGGGTTTGACATAGCTTTGTATGTTAGGCAGAGATTGCCTCTGAGTAGGTGATATGTGACAGAGTAAAGCTGGAGTTTTTTGAGACGGTCTGCGTAGGGCATCTGTTTGAGGCCAGTAATCCTCTTTGTGAGGTATTTCTGTGGCCTTTCCAGTTGTTATAGATGTCTTGTCAGGTACATACCAAATGGGGCGTTGTACTTTATAATGGGTCTAATGAGTGATGAGTAGAGGGTAACAATGACCTCTTTTTTCCTGGATGAGAAACCTTTTGTGATGAGGTGTGCCACGTAGAAGGATTTCCTGACTACTGTGGCGATGTGATTACCAAAGGAGAGACTACTGTCCACCTGTGTCCCAAGGTCTCTTATCACACTTTCAGTGTTAAGTAGACTACCACCTATGTGGTAGTTCATGGGTACAGAGTTTTTACCAAAAGGGATGACAATAAACTTTTTTGCATTGAGCTTGAGGCCATGCCTTTGACACCAGGCATCTGTCTCAGTGAGGTCCTTTTGTAGGATGCCCACATCATTAGGAGTTTTGATTATGGCTCCTAGTTTGCAGTCATCTGCGAACTTTGTTAGCCAAAGACCTTCTGTGTTAGCATGTACTTCAGAGATGTAGATACCAAACAGGAGAGGACCTAGGACTGAACCCTATGGTACTCCACTTGTCACTGGTCTGAAGTTGGATTTAGAGTATGCTACTTTCACAGTATGGGTTCTGTCAGTGAGCCAGTTGGCAACCCATCTTGTGACATAGGGCTTTATACCTAGTTTAGTGAATTTATCTATAATTCCAGAGTGGGGGATGACCCTGGGTCATCCCTCTATACCATGACACTGGCTACTAATCAGAGAAATACATCTGAAAATAATGAAGAGGCATTGAAACAAAGCATGTGTGGTATTATAAGGGGCATCTCATACCTTTACGTAGTCCATTATGACAGTTCAAATACTTACAAAGCACAGCACAATGATTTATCTATAGCTAAGAATTTAGATATGACTAGAAAATACAGTACCAAATCTGTTAAAAGTGCTCATAACATTAGAAGTATATCACTGAAAGTTAGAATATATAATTCTCAAATAGCTGAATGCCTAGTTCAGGTTGTTGATGGTATTCTAAGACATATTCTTAGTTATTTACTGTTTGAATTGTCTGCAAAAAGCATATTACATTAACATAGCTCCTTAGGTTGTACCAGTTGTGGATGTTCCAAAATTAGCTCTACTTTACCCAAGTATAGAACTGAACAGGAATTAATTAACTTATCATACACTTTTCAATGTTAGAATGTGAAATATAGTTACCAATTTGTAATTCTTAGCCCTCTGACAATGAAATCAATGACAGTCATTGTAAGAGGGCTAAGAATTATAAATTGGTAGTTATATTTCACTCTGCCACCTTAAAAGGGGTATGCATAAACTAGGGGACACTATATCACAACACCCAACATTTCAGATTATTTATAGTTATTAGTGACCCTACAAACAAAAGTTAATCATAATTACTGTCATACAATAATATGCCATCAAACTTCTATATACATACATTTGTAATCAAGTATTTTTCTGAACATTTATTTGTAGTACACACACATACATACATATATATATATATATATATATATATATATATATATATATATATATATGGGTCTACTTGAAAACACACTGACATGCCAAAACACCAATGACGAGAACACCGAGACCAGAAGATCGACAACTGAGATGACTGACAAATTAAAAGCACGAAATTTCACATGCCCGACAAACCACAATCCCGACAATCAACAAAACAAATACCTTTTCAGAAAAACACACGCACAACACAAGCACACCAAAATCCTTACAAACCTACACTAAACCTTACATACACAACTGTCTATGCACTAACCTTAATCCAAACCCTAACCCTAAGGTCTGTCACTATCGCACACTCACCTAACATGCGCCCTAACCCTAACTCACTTAACCCGCCCCTAACTCTAACGTCTGTCACTATCACACACTTACCTTACCTGCACCCTAACCCTAACTCACTTTACCCGCCCCTTACCCTAAAGTCTGTCACTATCGCACACTTACCTTAACATGTCGGTGTTCTCAGCATCAGGCTTTTAAACTGTCGGTCATCTCAGTTGTTGATCTTCCAGTCTCGGTGTTCTCGTCATCGGTGTTTTGGCATGTCGGTGTTTTCAAGTACAGCTATATATATATATATATATATATATATATATATATATATATATAAAGAGAGAGGGAGAAAGGAGTACCATAGACAGCTGTTTAGTGAACTGCATGAGATTGATTAAATAGATGGTCAGTAGGTGTGCAAGAGTGCACAATTCTCAGGGGTGGGGAATATGCCTTTTGTCAAGTTTGTGCGATCTTGGAGTTAGTGTATATAATTAGTGGAGGATGTTGTGCTTTACTTATATAAATTCAAAGATTACAAAGACGTTACAAAGATATGCATCTGGAGCTTTTCTCCCTGGGCCTCTGCTGAAAACTGGCTTCATTCCAAGTTGGACTTTCCCGATAAACAAAATGTTGAAAAAATAAATAAAAATAAATTCATGCATATCTATGTATCTATATAGATAGATATACACACATATACATAGATATATAGATAAATAGATATAGATATATTCACTCACACACACACACACATGCACACACACACACACACACACACACACACACACACACACACACACACACACACACACACACACACACACACACACACAGTTTCTTATTCATTTTATTTATTTCCAGTTTGATGACCGGGGAGGTCCACTGGGCCCAAGGAGCCCATTTTCAGTGGAGGCCTGGGGAGAAAAGCTCCAACAATACAAAATATAGTGGGATACAGAATACAATACAAAATACAGTAGGATACATATTCAAGTAAATACACAGAATATAACTACACAGCAAATGCAAAGCAGAAATACAAAAATATATGCTGTTTAAAGAAAACTATAAAATTGGTCTAAAAACTGTTGTAGTTATCAAGTTGAGGACATTCGTAAGTTTGGAGTTATATTTATAATAGCATATTGGAACAAACAAGATTTTCTAGATATGGGAAGTTGCAATGTAGAAAAAGATAGAGTATTGATGAGAGTTATTATTCCTTTTGTAGAGAAGGTTAGTATAGAGCTTAGGTGTTGAAGGGTTAGAAGGGGGGGGTGAGCTAGGTTACGAGAAAGCAGGTACATTTCCAGATAGAGGAGAGGTAGGAATGAAGCTGAGTTTTAATGTTTTCCACATTCTCCATTGTCCTTAGGGTAGGAGGAAAATAATAAAATTTTTTGCCTACAGAAAAGGAGAGGAGAAGTTGTCCAGGTGGATGGTTAGGTTTATGGACAGTAATTAAGTTTTACTGAGCTGACCTAAGAGTTCTATTAGGGGATGTAAGGGAGTAGGATGTTTGTAAGGGCAGGGCATTTGGTAGGGTTGAAGAGTAGTTTATGGGCTGTGATGAGCTGGAGCTAGTTCAGATAGTTTGGGAGTTCTAGCCAATTTAGAGATCAAAGGGCAATACAGTGATGGGAGGAGTTTTTGGAGTTAGTGGCAAATTTGGAAATTTTGTTATAGCAGTTTTCTAATTTAGAAGTGATGGATGCAGATAGGTTGGTTAATAGGGGTGCACCAATCATTAGGGAGGGAAGGAGGGAAGTAGGGGCAAGAGTATGTCTGGTATGGTGTGAGAGGAAGTGATTGTTCCTGTACAGCATACCAGGTTTATGATGGGTTTTCTTTATGTTTCTTTAATTATTAAAAGGAAAAATAATAGGCTAGCTGGATTTTAAGAGAATCCGTGCTTAAACATCAGTTAGTTTGTTGTGATACTCAGTTTAAAGAAGGAGTTTACTTTGAAATTCCCCCGGCTATACTCAAACATGAATTAAGGCATTTTATACTTAGACTATGGTAAACAACTGATATGTAGGAAGCATTTATTTATTTTATGTATTTATTACATTTGTTAACTGATATATATCAACTGAGCTGTAACCCATTTTCAGTGGAGGCCCAAGGATAAATGCTACAGAAAGGACAGAAAGTACCATAATGTAACACAATGCTAAAAATACGGATGGTATGCAGTATTGTCCTAAACTACACAAAAACTTCCATAAGAAACACAATTAACATACTTTTAAAGGAACAAAAGGACAGACAGACAAGTAGCAATGGGAAAAAATCAGCTGAAGCAAATTAAAAGAAATCAGCTTAAAGTTCAATGTACGAAAATCAAACTCAAAGCCTCTTCAGAGACTTTTGAGGAATTTGTAATACATTAGCAGTGGCTCATCAACCCTGTTATGAAACCATTTGTGAATACTGATTTTAAAGAATGCCAGTATATCTGTCTTGCTTACACTTAAGGTCTGCATATTCCACAACCTGCCCGCTTTGCTATAAAAAGCTTTCCACACAAATAGAATCTCAGTGATTGGGACTGTAACATGCTCCTGGTTTGTTTCAAGTGCCCAGGGAGTGATTTGAAAAGATGTAACTGCTAGACCCTGGTCTATTCAATGACCTAACTTTAAAAATCTGTTTGGTAAAGAATTCTGGAACTCCTTCCAGTCTCTTAATCGGAGTACAAGAGTAGTTGCAGGCTATAACATAGTACTGTAGAATAAGTCTGAGGATAGCTTTAATCAGGGTTATGAGCACCTTTTCATCCCTGCTCAGTAGTATGTGTAAATATCCATGATGACTGACTAGCAACATTTAATATCTGATAACATTTTGGCTTCAGACTTAAAAGATTTATCAATAGCTATTCCCAGATCCCTAACAGAGTGGGTTTCAATCAGAAGGACTGTGTTTAGAGCATAGGGGTAATAGAAATTACCAAGTAAATTTGTGGTTGCAGCCAATGTCATCCAAAAAATCTCTCTCTGTTGTTTGGCACTTCATCTGAATCTAAAATGCCACATTACCAAAGTCTTTATATACTAACAGACAACAATGTAATCAACTGATTAATTAAAAAAAATAATTACAAAATAATTCTAGGGAATCACTTAACTAGCAATTCACTATCAAAACAATGTATTTGGCTTTACCATCTTATAATAATAAATACTCACAGATAACACTAAATAAATAAATATTTCTTTATTCCTAAACATGCTAAAACATTGTTAAAAACATATAGAGGATTATGATCAGCTCACCAATCCTAACCTGCTTATTATGTGTTTGAGACATGGATGTGAAGATATTCACCTTAAGAGCAAAGCTTGAGAGGTGAATCTTAGCATCCATGTTGAGAACACATAATATAGGGTTATGATCATTGAGACAGTCATAATTATTTGTAGTGCATAAAGCTTTATCTGCTACATGTACTTCTAGTTAAATGGAAAAAAATTGCTAAGTGTTTTGTTGGCTTTCAAAGCTGTAAAACACTTAGCAGACAGTGTCAGAAAGGCAGTGTAATGCTGCCCATCATGTTTACACTTACTTTAATGCCTCTCTACTGTCTGGATTTTTGCTGAATGCTCGGATTATTGCTTCATATTTTTGGTTTGTTCCTATAAAAGCTGTGTTTTTTCAGACAAACAAATGAGAACTGAAGTCACTAAATAATGACATACGTTTGAGTTTCAGAGTTTGTATCCTTCACATTATGCAGGCGAACACATACTGTTATTTCAGCAACTTTCTAATTGTTTTTTTTTTTTACAGGAAGTTAGAGACACGTTAAGGGTATGGACAGCAGGTAAAAAAATCTTTTACGTTGCCACTGTCATTTGCTAGTCAGAACAGGCATACTTTCCTGCCAAGCGGTAGACCCAGCCTTAACAACTTAAGTAGGGGATGCTTAGCATTTGTTAAGGTCAGGTCTCTAATGCTTAACTAGTTTGTCTTTTTCAGAATATTGCAGCATAATCACTGCGTTCCATGTACTACATGTTTGTTAATGAGTTGTCACAAACAATAATACTTCCCCTTTTGAATCACAATAAATATACAGCCTGAATGTTTATTAAAATATTTATGCACAATCTATAATTTTTCCACTCTCATGTTTAGCACACTGCTAAATGAGATGTTATCATTGAGATAAGGTAACTGTATCTCAATAAGGTGATTGACATAGCAATTATTTATATTCAAGCAGTGGCATTTTAGATTCTGATGCAGTCCCAAACAATAGTGATGTAAGCGCTTATTTTTTTTCCAGTAAAGCCTTCTTGGACGACATTGGCTGTAAATGCAAATTTGCTTGGTTATTTGCCTGCTTTATTCTTCATGGTATGGTATTTTGGTTTTTGGTAACAGGGATTACTTTTCCCAAAATGAATGTTTTTTGTCTTTGTTGCATTAAATGCCATGTTTGTAAAAAATACCCAGAGGTGAAGGGTATTCAGGTGCTCCTGCACACCTACTTGGTCAGATAGTTTAGTTAAAATCATTCCCACTTTTGTGTCATCAGTAAGCTTAATTTTTCCAAAAGAGAAGGTAGAAAAAGGAGGCAAGTGGCAGGTGAAAAGGAAGAAATCCAAATTGAACGTAGAAGGATTGAAGAACATTACTGTAAGAAAAAAAAAAAGAGAAATACTGATGTTGACTACATGGCTCAAGCTGTGGATGTACAAAGCCAGCTGGATGAGAATTGTATGTGTGCAAATTTAATATATAATAAAAACAGTGTGATTAATAAGACTAATGGTGACGAAGATCATTCCTTTGTAACAATTGACAGAGCAGATATTATTGTATTAAAAGTTGAAGATCCTTTAAATCTGGTCAGAAAAGATATTCTTGTAATTGGAGATTCAATTATTGGAGGAACTCAGACTTACATTTGCAGAAAAGATAATGAACATCAAATAGTGCTATGCTTACCAGGAATAAAAATAGAAGATGTGAGACAAGCCTTGGAATGCGTTAATGTAATGAAGTATGGATCTATTTTTATTCCTGTTGGTACAGATGATCTCATCCACAAGGATTCTCTAACTGTTAGTAGGGAACTTACAGTCTTCTTAGATAGAATAGCTTGTACTGGTGTTGGCACATATTTTTCACAAATCACATATAGAAAGTATAGTCAGATCACTGTGAAAGAAAATATTTTTAGGTAAATACCTACATGGAAAAAATGTCCTGTTTTAAAAAATGGAAATGTGTAGAGCATCCAAGCCTAGATTAGGGCACACATGTGTTCAGACAGGATGATGTGCATTTGTCAAGATCAGGGAAGAGAATTTTTGCAGCAGATATTTTACAATATCTGACCAACACTAGGTAGGATTTTTGCCAGGTCAAAAATGTAACAGTTCACAGATAGCAGCATTTAATGCATCTCTGATGGTTATTAATGCTAGGAGCATTAATAATAAAGTTTTTTATTGGAAAATTTGCTATGTTCCACAAGGTTGATGTTATTTTTGAAACATGGTTAAAGAACAATGACTGGAAACCAGTTCTGTCAAGTTATAAATATTTTTACTATAACATACATTCTAACAAAAAATCTGGTGGAGGTGTTATGACAGGGAGTAAAGATAGTTATGGGACCTGTGATTATTACATGTTCAGTGATAAAACCAATACTATAGACTGTGCAACTGTGACAATAAAGACAACTCTAGAACATATAACAATTGTTGGAGTGTATAGACACCAAATTCAAGTACAGATGACCTAGAGAAATTCATACATTTATTGCATAAAACACAGGAGGGAAGAATAATATTAGCTAGGGACTTAAATTTACCAGAAACAGACTGGAATAACATTGATTCAACAACACTAGTAAGGAAGTTATTCAGAATGTATATTCAGGAAAAACAATTGTTTGAGATTGTAAAAAAACTACCAGGGAACGGAACATACTAGACATTGTTTGTGTTCATAAAGAAATTACTATTACATCAAGTCATGTTTTACCATTGTTGATGTGCAGTGATCATAGGGTTATAAAGGTTAATTTGTTGCTAGATAATTCTGCCAAACTAAAATTTAAACTAATGCACAGAAGGTTAATTACTGATTATACAGAAGCAAAACAGTCACTATATAAAACTAAATGGAGTGATGTATTCAGTGATAAAACAGCAGATACACTGTGGAAAGTTTTGAAAGAGAAATTATTTGAGTGCAAAAAATCAAACAAATGTTTAACATCAGGATCTAGGCATATGATGTCAGGGGGACATATTTCCATTTGATTAAGAAGAGAGACAAAAAATATAAGAAATGGAAGAGAGGTCCATCTACAAATTTGAAACCTAAATAAATAAGCTGGACAAACAAATTAAGTATAGTGTGACACAAGATCAAGAAAATTTGAAGAAAGTGTATATAAAGATATTGAGCATAATAGGAAACCTTTTTATAGATATATAAGATGTAGAAGGAGTAAAGACATACAAATTGATAAACTGGGTGCAGATTCTAAAATTTATTCTCAGACACAACAGATTATAGATATGTTTACAAAATTTTATGCAAAACAGTTTGGCTTCATAAAGGGGTGATAAGTTATCCTAGTGACATCCAGATAACCTCAAATACTGAGATCAAATCAGATTATATTGAAAAGGAACAGTGCAAACCAGATCCAAACAAAGCACATGGTGGAGACAGAATTAGTAATAATGACTTGAGAACACTTCAGCAAAAACTTACAATACCATTATATCTATTATTCACTAGGTCATATAAATATGGGGGAATTCCTCAAGATTGGAGACATATGCTTATTAAACCTGTCTTTAAGGAAAAGGGGAGTAGGACAAACCCAGTCATATGGACCCTTAAGTCTACTTTCATGTTGTAGAAAAATAATGAAGAAGATAATATCGGATAAGTTATTGTCAGAATTTGACAGGTTGGGACTTGAAACCATATAACAATATGCATATGTTGAAAATAGATCTATTACCACCTGTAACATGATGTTCTATAACAATATAATAACAACTATGAATGAAAATTGTGCTGTGATGTAATTTATATAGATTTAACTGCAGCATTTGACAGGGTCATACACAAAACACTGATCAATACATTAGAATAACTAGGTTTTGATGTACTCTTGATAAGATGTTAGCTGTATGGCTTACAAATAGGATATGGCAAGTGTCATACAGCAACTGGACAGGTAAAATTATTGGTTCCTAATTCTTTACTTGTTTAGATTGTATCTTTCAGACCTAACTTTTTCATCAGAGGTGTTCTACAGTCTATATGCAGATGACCTGAAATTGGGTAAACTGATTACATGCGTTACAGATAAGGCATGTCTGCAAAAGAACTACACTAAATTCATTTGGGCACAGGAGAATAATATGTTGATAAATACATCAAAACTAAGCATATGACATTTGGGAGACATAAACTGAAAGGTGAATATTTAATAAAGCACACAGTGATTGAAACTGTAGACTCATTTAAGGACCTGGGTATTCGATTAGATACATATATTAGTTTTTCTAATCATATCAACCAATTGGTTAATTATACTTATAGAATTATAGGTTATATAAAAAGATTTATAAAGTCTAGGAAATCAGAAATGAAAAAGTCATTGTTTGTTAGTTACATCAGACCCAAACCTGAGTATGAAATAACAATATGGAAATCTTGTAAGAAAACAAGTTTGAGTAAACTTGAAAGAGTACAGCAAAAATATACCAAGGGCATCCATGGATGTGAACATTTAAGTTATTAGGAAAAACTGAAATTTCTGAACTTGTACAGTGTGTCTTCTAGATATCTAAGAGGAGATTGTGTTTGTGTATATTAGGGCATTTAGAGACAACTACCTCTGGAATGTTTGGTGTTATCAAAAAGTAATAGAGAATCATCAGACAACCTATGTAGAAGATTCTATAAGAAAGAGAAGTGTACTACCTGGTCGTCTAAGAGAGCAGTTGATGCATGGAGCAGACTACCAAATGACATTAAACAAGTACTAGTTTAGATATTTTTAAGAACAGCCTGGACACTTATTATGGGAACAAGTGTTTTGGTATATTGGCAAGCTAGAAGGGCGTTAATGCCCGTGCCTGAAATATTTGTATGTATGTATGTATGTATGTATGTAGTAGCATTAATCATAGGGATACAATGCGGCCTTCCAACCCTAAACTATACATGTTCAAACACTCACATTTCAGAGAAAAAAATTGCACCTGGTATGATTACAGTATTATAAGGTGACAGTACTTTCAACTTGGGAAAGCATGGTTCAGAGAAACTAAAAAGCTTATGACAGCAGGCAAACAAAACAGGTGTTGCAGTCTGGCAAAGTGAAGTATTATTAAGGCCCCTAAAAAGTAAAGTACAACTGAAATATTATTGTAAAATCTGGGGTTTACCTTGTGCACTATAATTCTGTCATTTAATTCAGCACTATGATTTATTTTCTTAGTACAGTTAACATGTAAATATAAATACATTTATAATGATGATTTGAAAAAAAAGGAAAAAGCCCATCTCACGGACACCAGCAAACATGTTGGCTATGCAGTGTATAAGTTTTGCTTTTAGCCAAAACAACTCAGTATAAGGCAGAAAGAGACATACCAAAAGTTTGTACACAAAGCTTCTTTTGCTGCATTTCTAAACAGTTCAGTTTCAAAATCCATTCCACAAGCATGTGTATTAAGTAATTAACATCCGTTGATTAATCTTTTTTGTTTTAACTGCAGTTGATATATGACTGAAACTGTGGGTAGATGTAAAATGGTGGAAATTGTGACATTCATTTTTGTGGGTACGGTCTATAAAATATTTTTAAATACAGAGTGTCAAGATTTGTGTGCCATCCATTTCATTCAGCATAGATCTTGTTTCAAGCAGTTACTGCTTTACAACATTCACGTGACTTAAGATTTTCCATGTGTTTTTGTATAATTAGTGGCTGAGATCTTTCAGAAAGGTTTAAATCCAACGAACTTACAGAAAAAAATGACAGTAAGGAATAAAGTGTACTAGTTTACATGGACGAGGATTCACATGTATAAGCATGCATGCACAAACACACACACACACACACACACACACACACACACACACACACACACACACACACACACACACACACACACACACACACACACCTGGCTGATTTAAAGTCATCATTTAGCACTTTTAGTATTTCTAAATTCTTGTAGCATTCAGCATCCAGAACAGCATTTTGATTTTCAAACAGGAAAAAGAGTCTCAGTGTGTAATAAAAAATATAGATAGATAGGCAGACAGACATATAGGTAGACAGATATAGATATAGATATATGAAATAACTCAATTTGGGCATACAATATTTTTATTAAATTAATCATTACCTCAAGTTACAGAAGTATATGACACTTATTTTGGTTATTGGATCACAGTATATATATATATATATATATATATATATATATATATATATATATATATATAATGTATGTATGCTGCAGGGGCACTTAGGATGTAAGATATACTTCCCACGATATCCTCACTAGCACCATTTCTTCTAAATGTTCATCTGAAGAGTTTCTTTCTTACTGAGATTCCAGACTAGGTCACAAGGAGATCTATATACTTGTGTCATTTGGTATACATTAAACAGTTGTCCTATTATGCACTAAACTGTTCTGTTACATTCTTTCAGGGAACAAAACCAAGTCTAAAGTAAACCACGGAGAAGTTCAGTTTAGATTATCTCGCATGTTGTTTTGCTGTAATTCTTTGACAGTTTTAATGAAAGAGTTAAGAAAAATTAATAATTCTGTAGAAATATACATGCCTTTATGTACATTCTGATTTGCCTGTTACTCCAGTGATCCTTTGTGACAGTATGACTTATATCTGTGAATAATATTCAGCCAAAACTTTGAGGCTGAGGCATTGATTAATAATAATAATAATATCAAGTGGCAGAAATACAGTACATGTATGTATTACTATGAACGTTTCTAGAAATAAACTTAAATGTGGGAAGCAAGTAAGCAGCACTAAATGAATACATCCTAAGATGTGTTCTTCAAAATGGTCTTCAGGATTGTCAAGGGTTCTTTAACAAATAATAATACATGAACACACCAAATTATCAAGCCAAAAGAATAACAATGAAGTTCATAAAACTGACAAAATAAATGATTCCTCGGTGTCCATTTTATTCCAAATAAATCAAAAGCTTGATCCAGACATCAGGGATTAAGGGCCCGTGCAAATGCATAACCTACCAAAAGATCTATGCTTAACAAAAACAACAGTTTCCAAGAAAACAAACTTTTCCATAACTGAAGAATAGTTTATTCATTCAAATTGCTCTGCCGCACTGATCCAAGGCTAGAATTTATGTCAGAATGATAATATATGAACAGGGAACAATGGAATTAAAAAAAATACCATAATCTCAGATTTTAACCATGCCACATTTTATTAACTGTATTTAATTAATCCTTACTATTGCCTGCTGTAGTTATTGAGCAATATTTATAATTAGTTGATTTCTAGCTGTATGTCATGAACATAAAAATATCAAATAAATATGAGTAGAAATACCACTGGATATGGTTGGTTTACAGCTTATGTGCTAATCAATGTCATTCAGCTCAAACAAGTTTGTTCCACAGATCATTCAAGTTAAATAGAACCACATGTGAGACAGACTTAAGTGATAATGCAAACAAGGTGGTTTAAGAATACACTCACTACTCTACCTGCTGGGATGTTTTTTTTTTTTTTTTTTTTTTTTTTTTTTTAGAAGCAGGGTATCTGTGCCTGTGCTATAGCCTATAGTGCTGTATGTTTCTTAGAATGTCCATTATGTTCTTTGATGCACGTGTGTAATATGATGTGACTCAACATTATTCTTATATTCAGCTACAATAAATTTACTTTACACTTGGCACTGCAGTCGTAATCAGGGCCTCCACAAGATTGACTTAGCAGGGTGGTCACCATCTGGATACATCTATTAAATGAAACATTTAAATCCCTGCTTCAAGTTACATTCACTAATCAGCTATGTGGCCCCCAATACCAACATGTAACAGTGACTCTGTGAAAGAAAGAGAACACCTGGTTGACTATGCGTTGCTTCAAATGCTTTAAAGCAGATTTTATTCCAGCATCTGTTGAATACAACTCTTCTTTTACATTTGGGATGTGGCCATTTTGTAAGCAAAACATCTGTGAGCATATTTCTTAGTTCAATGATTATCAAGTGTAAACCTGTTGTTTCATACTTCCACTAGAGTCTCCGACTGCCTAAGCTGAATAAATTCAGTGGTGATTGTTTCTAATATAGATTTTACAAAAAAGCCAGTTGTTATACAACAGTCTTTATGCTCCAATTGACAGAGCACTCATGCTGGGTGCAGCAAGCAGAAACATAGATGTGGATGGAAGGCAAGGACTTCCACCCAGTGAGGACATTGCCTGCATACAGGATGTATTGCAGATCGATTTAAGTACTAGCCTACTTCTTTTTCCTCACACCTAATAATAATTACTTTATATGCCTCCTGTCTTACTGAATTCTGTAACTGTTTTGGCCTTGACATATTTAGAAAAGCACACCCAATAATCTACTATCCTTTTGTGAAACAACACTTCCACTTGCCTTCCCTAAATTTGCCCCTTGTATTTCCATTGAGTCTTTTTGATGTCTCAGATATTTTGGCAGTTTTTATTCATTTGGGCTGTGGAATTCCCTTGAAGTACTTAAATGCATCTTTCACATTCGCCTTCTGCCTTCCATCTTCAGTTTAATGCAAGTTGAGATCTTCTTTCTTCTCAACTCTCTTTGTATGGCTGCAAGTAAAAAAAAAAAATTGCCCTCTTCTAAACGTTTTCTGTTTTTGCAGAGTCTTTAAAAGTTAAGGTCTCTAGAACAACACACAGTATTCCAGATGAGTCTTGCCCAGGCATCGGTTTAAAAGGATAATTACTTCTCATTTTTTAGAGTAATGCTTTTTCCCACATATCCCAGTATTGTGTCAGCTTTTCAGCTGCTCTCTCAAACACATTAATAACCTGTAGGTCATCTGATACAACTCCTTTTCTCACCTGTGGTTACTGTTGTTTCCCCTTCTAGTTATATAGTCCTGTCTTAGGTTTTTGCTTTCCTAATGTTTTAATTTGCATTTCATTTACCCCAGTTAAGCAGACATGTTTTAATTCATCCCTCTAATCTTGTCAAAGCTCTTCTCATCCTCTCTGTAGTATATTCATGTGTATCAGTTTTGTTATATCACCAACAAAGAGACAAATATTTCACTCCAGACTGCCACCACTATCAAATAAATTAAAAAAAGATTTTAGCAAAGGTACTTCGAAAATAGTACTTCAGTGCAAACTGCCCTGCACTAATGAGTCAGTTTAATTTGTGGTGCTAGCCAGTGATTTATGGTCGTGCAACTTCCATAAAGAACAGCATCAGATCACTATGGTGCTGGAAAAACTACACATGAGGCATCTACTACCTGTACTGTAGTGAAGGAACTAAAAACTGAACACACAAGCAAGTATCCCTCCATCACAGGACACAGATAGACATGGAACTATGTATTACCAGTCAAAGAAAAAAGTTTGGGAACACCAAGTGTTTTACAGCTTTGAAAGATGTAACACATAATACTGCCACATGGACAGTGGCCAGAAGCTAAGTTGATATGCTAAAGCTTTAAAAACTGTTAAATGCTGGTCTGCTTTTTGTGTACATGTGTGAAGCATAACATTTTTCACATGTTTTAAAGCTGTTACCATTTCCTGGAGCTTTTTCATGGTGGCTGCTGTGTATGCTCTAAGAAAAAACTGCAGCAATAATATTTCTGAAAGGAAAATAATAAAAATGTGTGTTGTAAACTTTTCCAATGTTAGAGAAGTGCGTAACAAGGATATCATTTTCCTGATTTTGAAACATAATCAGCATGCTCCATGTACAACATTCATGTAAAGACCACTTGGTAGTTTGCACTGTATTACTTTACAAGCAAGTAAATTGCTGGCAAAAGTAGTGTCAATTCTTTATTCATGGGCTTTTTAATATGAGACAAACATGTATACATTCATTTGCTTATTTAGCGTTCAGTTTAATGCATCGGCAGCCTACATAGTTATGCACTGTTCCCTCCCTTCTGATAACCTTAGTTCTTGTCACTGTAACTGATTTATAATAATTACCCAGAAGAGTTGTCTTCAAACCAGCAAGGGGCCAAGAGCTACCTGTGTTGAAAACATTTTGGTTAATAAATTGCTTTTCAGAGCTCATGAAGGAGACAAATGAGTAGTGTGACGATTTCCATTTCTTAGTAACAGAATTTCTGTCTACCGCAATTATCAGATGAGTAACTGATCTTGATGATTAGCCTATCGCCCTTTATATAGAAAGGAGAACTGAAGCTGTGAACTTGGTAGCTGAAAATGCTTTTCAGGCCACAATGTAGTTAATGATAACTCTAGGTCCTGTTTAACTAAAAATAGCTCCAGACAAATATAAAAGATAGTCCCCCAGGCGCCTTGATTGTTTTATATTGAGTCACCAGCACTCTTTCTTTACTGCTAGAAACATTCTATGAAAATAATCTGAAATACAGAAACATCAGTTAAGACATTTCCTGCCAAACAAAATGCTATTATGTTTAGACAGAGAACTTATGTGGGGAGAGAACTGTTACCTAAGTCCAGCTGGGTAGAAGGTCCAAGAACAATGAACAGTTCACTTCCACCAAATGTCAACATGGATTGGAGAGCAAAGAAGATTGGCTTTAAAAAAGGATTATACCACAGAATAAAACTGGATGTGGCATGGGGATGAGTAGATACGTTGGAAGGGGTGGTATATTTCTCAAGAATTTCACCCTCCCTTCCCCATCTTATTCATGTGTGCTAACCCTAACCCTGACCTTGCCCGTCACCCCAACCCAATGCATTATGTTTCAAAAAAATTTCCCAAACAGTACCAGTACATAATACAAAAGGACATAGAACACACATAAAACTCAAGCATGCATAACAGTAAATCTATTCCCTTTACCTAATCCTTACTCTAACCCTAACCCACAAACAGTCATATATCCACACTGATACTATAACACAGTCTTGCACAACTTTACAATCCCCATATCTGACTCAAACAATTATTTTCCTGCATACTCCAATTTACCTGCACTATAGAAAACTTTAATTTAATCGTATATGATTCACACAAATGAGTATTCACTCATTTGTACTCTTTCTCTGTTGAGTATTCTACATTTTGAGTTACAAATATATACATATATATATATATATATATATATATATATATATATATATATATATATAAAAAACCAAATAGACTGTTCCTGTAAGTACCTCCAAAATATCAGTTTATTAATTAGTGCTTTCACCCTTTCACTCCCAGTGGCCTTCATCAAACTTACACGTTTTTATTTCAGCCAAGTTTAAGTAGTTTGTTGCAAATCATATGTTCACTTCTCACAATCACTACTCATTCCACCTCAGTACTATGCCACTTTGTATAGTCAATGCATGCAAACATGTACCTCTGACAATCATATGGAATAAAACAGTTATAATCTTCAAGATAATACTGGGAATTAAACGTTAATGTGATAATCACTACATGAGAGAATAGTCACAACACTGGCTGAAAATATTGTTATTTCAGTCTCCTATTCTTCGAATATGGCTTGATACCAAAAGATTCAGGTAAGTTGGGGAGGGCGGTTAGCTGCTAGTTCAAGTTGCCAAAAAACTCCCCCGCCTGTCATTATGCATCAAGATGTGATCAGTGCACTGAAAGGTATATCTCCCAAACATGACATTCCAGATGTTGTTGTGTCAGTCATTGGTTCACAGTATGTTACTGGTGACTTTAGAGCTTTATCAAAGAAATGGCAATTCAGTTATGTTATGTTTACATCTATGAACAATCACACAAATCATTTGTGGAAAAACTATAATCGGTGACATAGTTGATGAAGAAGCTGTAGAGCAGTAACAGAGATCGTGACTTAATCTCTCTAAAAATGGAAATATTCCAATACAGGTGTTCTACTCTCGCTTGTGGCATTATTAATGGGTCATAGATTAAATTAAATAATTCCCACATGTATTTTCTTGACTCCTAAAAGATCTAACTCACATTCAAAACAGATTATGACAGAAACAGTTGAGACAAATGTTTTACTACAGAAAGAAAAGAAGGTGAGAACAAAGCAGATTTGCTATTGAAGTGACTGTATTGTGGAAATGTTAGCATCCATGATCATTTGCTGTGAAAATTTCAGATAGAAACGTACCAAAAAGAAATAGAAGACATTTATTTAAAATTAGTAATGATTTGTAAACTGACTCAAAAAAGATTTTGTCCAAGGCACTACAATTAATGCAGAAGTGTCAAAAATATTTCCATAAAAATATGTCCAAAGGTGATGCAGTTAAAATATCCATCAGGACTTCATCAGAGTGATCACTAAATGAATTATCTTGTCCATTTTCTTCTGTAAATATCAGTAATGTGGATCCATCTCCATCCCCTAGATTTTCAAGATATGGAGTACTGAATGCACTGAAGGCCACTGCCTCCTGAAGGCACTCCATTTATCTACAAAGCTAAAAATTGCTAAATAGTGAAATATAGGCCACTCATGGCATTCGCTTTGGTAAATTGAGACATAAAGGTGTCATCTACTGACTGGTGATAAAAGAAATGGAGTGTTGTGGTGGAATCCAAACATTATGAAGGAGAAGCAAGTCAGGAGCCACAGAGGAGTGGCCGTAATGTTATATGACCAGAGAGTACAGAAACAAAAATGTCTAAAGGTTAAATGTGGCAGAAGCAGCAAATAGCTTAGAAGCTATAAGTATGGAACTGTGGAAATTGACTGGACTGTTTGAGATATAAATGAAGTATATGGAAGCAATTACATTAAATAAAGTAGAGTTCCTGCACAACTGGCAGACAGCTAGCAAGCCTGTAAAATGAGCAAATATGTGAAATTGGGGACAAGGTCATTATGATGGCAAAAGGCTACTAACCAAAATTTAAGATTATTCAGTGTTTTGAAAGGTGAAAAAGGGATGTATTTCATAGGTTCATAGGTGTGTACTGGGTTAATGGCCCTGGAGCCTTTACAAGCCTAGCCCATAGGATTACCCTGACATCGTGCCACCCGACCTTAGTTCCCAGTGCCTCTGTCGAGTACAGCCACTGGAGTAATACCCGGGGCGAATTTTCTATTTCCCATCCACTCATCAAGATTTCTCTTGAAGAAGGCCAGTGAGGTGCTCTGCTTGACATGTATGGGAAGTATAGGTTCATAGGTTTCATAGCATCTGTGAATATCAATTTGGTGGAGAAGAATGGGTTGCAACAGTTTCATTGGGAATTGCACCTGTGTCACAGGTGCCATACTAGGAAGTCAAATATAAGAACCCTAGACTAATAATGATAGTATTTTAACACGCTGTGAAAAAATAATAGGTACAATGGAGACTGTGGCAACTAGGTAGAAAATCATCACTGGATCTGAGACATATTTGTTGAACATGATTACTCCAGAGTGGTATTGAGATACTACTTGAAATTTGCATTGAATGGTAGTTAAAAAAGTCAGTTTACTCAGCTTGCCAGGCTGTTTATTTAAGCAGCCTGGCATCACAACAGTTCTGCCTGTCTTTTACTTAAGGCAGAGGCAATGATCACAAAGAGGCTCACTAGGCTGCTATATGAAGCTCCAAGGAGCTGTTTCTATTGGCTCAAGCTGCCTCAGGTGACTAATGCAGCCTGACTAAAAATGATAGGAAGTGGATTACATTTAACTAATTATGAATGTGGTAGCAAGTTTTTTTTCTGTTTTGTTTTTAAATTCCCAGTACTATGTATGCCACTTATTTAGGGAAATAAAGATGTCTATGTTATATTGTTTTATTTATTTTATTTGTGTGCGTCTTTGTGCAAAAGGTACAGACGTTCTCATCTGTCCCTGATTTTGTAAAACATCCATGATTTTGTCTCATATTTCAGTCCATTCCTCATTTTTTGGCAAATAGGCCATAGCAGACCCTTGAGTTTCAGATTTAAATAGCCTTCAGAAAAAAAAAAGCATGCTAATACAGCTTTTATTATTCTAACCATCTAAATATATAAGAGCAATATATGTCCCTGATTTTTGGTAATCTGTCTCCCACTTTTTAGATTACTCTTCTCCTTGATCCTTGAACTAAAAGGTTGAAATATACGGGGGGGGGGGGGGTGGCAGTAGTATGCAGTGTATTCACACTGCATTCTGATAGCAGTCAGCTAAAAAGATGCATTCTTGTTTGTATTTATATACTTAATCATTCATTTGATGTCACTCAAAGTTCAGTTAGTCGTGTGTGTGTGTGTGTGTGTGTGTGTGTGTGTGTGTGTGTGTGTGTGTGTGTGTGTGTGTGTGTGTGTGTGTGTGTGTGTGTGTGTGTGTGTGTGTGTGTGTGTGTGTGTGTGCTCTATATATGCATAGATGCCCCCAGCTGTCACTGATTTTGACTCATACTATGGTCTGTTTCTCATCGCATTTGTGCTTTTCTGGCAAATTAGTAAGGATTGCAGTAAGTAACTAATAAGAGACACATGAGTTTTAGACTTACCCATACAGGAAAAAGCATGCTAATGCAAATCCTGTTGTTTTAGCGACCCTTTATGCTGAGGACAATATCTGTCTCTGATTTTGTTTCTTTGTTCCTGAATATTTTTTTAGTTTTTCTCTTTGATTCTTGAGCTAGGAAGTTGCAATGCATGGAAGACTGTATTCTGACAACAGGGAACTGAGAAGACACATTCTTCTGTGGCAGTTATTGATGTATTTATTTATTCATTAGATTGATCACAAACATCTAAGGCATATAGTCACAGTCATACAAATGGCTATAACTGATGGTAACATCTGTGTGTGTTAAATTATTTTGTGCAATTGGTATTATCTTTTTCTTTTATTACAGTCTGACATCTAAGGCATACAGACACAATAAATGTGGCTTTAATTGATGGGTGTGGGGGGCTGTTGGTTGGTTTGTGGCACTATGGGCATAAGTGGCAAGGTTTGACATTGGTAGGAAGTGGATATGTAAATACCTTAGTTTGAAGGTTTTAGGTAGGAGGGATGGACATTCATAGTTGCTTTTTCTTATTTTTGTCTGTTGTTAAGTTTTATAATTAAGCCCCAGTTAATGTGTCAGTTTGGTATGTTATTAGGATTAGGTCTTAGATAGGTAACTGTGTTATTGCCTTAAAGTTAGGCACTATAGTTTGTACTGTATGTCCCTTAAAGCATCCAGGAATCACTTCTGCTGTGTTGCATATTAATTTCTTAAGTAAAGACCATCCTTTTGACCTAAATATAATAAAGCAGAATCTTAGTCATGATATTGATACAGCTCCAGAAAAATGAATAGTGGCATTATACTGATAACAAAAATAGCATATTGATCTACCAATGCAATCCAAACTCTTTCAAAGAGAAAAGTATATTGGTATTTTCTTTATAAAATTATTGCACAAAAGTGTTGTATACAGGAAGCACACATGAATAGTCCATATCTACAAACAGTCTTAAATACATAGATTTATTTCATCTTCTTTGTGGCAGGCTTGATCTCTGCTATCTGTGGAGTAACTGTTGTGATAAAAAACTGCAGCTTAAAAAGTCAACATCTTGTTTGGTTTATGTAATAAATTGATTGATTTTACCTCCTATGGTCTGGTGTCCTTCTACAATAGCCTCACATTGCTGTATTGGTTCTTAATTTCATTGATTAGTATAGATCTGAATATTATAATGTAAATGTAAACCCATATGTCACAAGATGGGTTGCAAACTGGCTCAAGGACAGAACCCACAGGGTCAGAGTTGCTGGAGCTATGTCAGACTCTAAGCCAGTCACAAGCGGTGTCCCACAGGGCTCAGTCCTGGGACCCCTCTTGTTCGGCATTTATTTTTCTGAGGTACAGGCAAACATAGGAGGATTGTGGCTGACAAAGTTCGCAGATGACTGCAAACTGGGTGCCATAATTGATACTCCAGCGGACACAAACATCCTTCAGAGAGGCCTCATAGAAATGGATAATTGGTGCCAGAGCCATGGCCTTAAGCTGAACGCCAAAAAATGTATAGTCATACCCTTTGGGAAAAACAAGGTACCGACAAATTACCACATAGGCGGTAATCCATTAAGTACGGAAGAGGTAATCAGGGACCTAGGGACCCAGG
This sequence comes from Protopterus annectens, assembly GCF_019279795.1. Classification (NCBI taxonomy): domain Eukaryota; kingdom Metazoa; phylum Chordata; order Ceratodontiformes; family Protopteridae; genus Protopterus; species Protopterus annectens. Next base: position 578,346,109 of record NC_056726.1, read on the forward strand.
TTGACAGTAACCTCTCATTTGACACTCACATTGCCAAAGTGGTTAGGAAGACCTTCTATATTGCCCACCTTATCATGAAGGGTTTCACATCTAGATCAAGAGAGGTCATTGTGCCCCTGTACTCTTCTCTTATAAGGCCAATGATTGAGTACAATGCCCCATTTGGGATGTATCTCACCCGACACCTGCAGCAGTTGAAAAGACCCCAAAAGTTCCTCACCAAGAGGATAAAGGGTCTTAAACATATGCCATATGCCGCCCGACTGAAAAAACACCAGCTCTATTCAGTCGCATACCGCCTACTCAGAGGTGATCTGTGCCTGACGTACAAGGCCATGTCCAATCCTGAATTAATGGACATGCTCCACCTCAGAAAATCCAAATCCATCAGAGCCATGAGAACAAGTGACTTAAACCTCAACACAGAAATAAATAGGACGTGCTGGAGGGACAGATTCATAACCCAGAGGCTCCCTACACTCTGGAACAGAATCCCAGTCCATGTTAGGCAGAGCCCCTCACTGACTCTATTCAAGAGAAATCTCGACGAATGGATGGGAGATCGTAGGTTTACCCCGGGGGTCATCTCTGTGTCACTACTAGACAGAGGCATAGTAAACTAAACCCTAAAAGGGCGTAGTATTCTCATCCTAAGGGGTGGTGTAAGCCACATACACTCTGGCTAGGCTTATAAATGCCTTAGGGCAGATAGCCTAGTACGAACCTATGAACCTATGAACCTATAACTCTGATTATGGCTAATTAACTAATACGACTAACAGATACAGTGATATCTAGGTTTCAGTCTAGTTTTATGAAAGTCAAAAAAACATTGAATAACAACATCATCATGTTCAAACTGGCTATCTTTTACTCAAGAGTAGCATTGCTGTTCTTTACCTTTGACAATAGCAGACCATTTTATAGAGTTTATATACACATTATCAAGAACATGTTAATTAAATTTAACTTTCATTTTTCTTTTGTAATATTTTTGATACACTGTGTAAATTGAGATCCACTTTTATTTCTATAAAGGGACTCCTTGTTGCCCCATTAAACTCTCCATGGGAACTCATCGATTTTGCCTTTTCACCATATCTTTTCATTTTGTCCCTAGAACCCTCTTCTATACATTTTTCAGAATCCATTGGTAACAGGGACAACTTTTGCAAATCACAGTTTTAAAATGACATCCTATTCTGACAATAAATGAATATATCTCAGCAATCCTAAAACTTCTCTTTAAAGGCTACAAAAGTTTAACAGTAATTACAGCATAGTTTCAAACTATGAATTAAATCTGGAAAAACTGACCCATTTCTTTTGAATCCAAACCAGAAAAATAAAAATGCTCTGATTTTTCATCAACTAACATTACCCATACATGAAATAAATACTTAGGAATCAAATAAAATCAGGATAAAAAGTTGTTTTTAAGCTTAACATTTTCAGTATCAGATACATAACAAAATACAACTTTGGGAGACTGAATAAAGTAAAATCCTGCCTCTTTTCTAAGAGAGCTAGCATTAAAATCAAACTTTTCCAAACATTTTATTGTATTAATAACTTTATTATAAGACCATACATGGATTGCTTCAACAGAATCATTCAATGATTTCTCTGTTAACCTGGATTGAAAAAACACGAATAGATTTTAATGAATTAGTATATCAAAAGCACATAGGTAGTTGCAAACTATTAGGCCTTTGATTATATTATGTCTCCCTTTTTTATCAAACATTTTGTTTCAGGATATATTAAAGTACCATGTGATATATTACCCCTGTGGACTAAGGATATATAACAAATTATTATTGCATTCAAATTTAAGCCTTTAGCCTTACCATTTAATGAATGCTATGCTGACCGTTTAAATTTTTTCCTTTAGCAGTACATCTGATTTTTGATCTGATAAAGGGTTAGTTCCAGAATTCAAGTTATGCCACCCCCTTGTGTGTAACCCAAATGTAATTATTATATAATCACTTTCACATAAATGTGTTTTACTATTTAATAAAATATAACCTACTAGCCAACTGTCAACATGGCTTTAGGCCATTTCATAGTACTACAACAGCTCTCCTATCTTTTACTGAGTGTATAAACAAAAACCACAATAATAATATTCTGTCATCTGCACTCTTTATAGACCTGTCAAAAGCCTTTGACATGGTAAACCATAATATGCTCATAGAAACCCTTGAATCCCTCTCTTTAGATACCAAAGCTATTCAATGGTTCACTTCCTACCTTAATAACAGGCAGTTCTCTGGGATAATACTCTTTCATCCCTTCTGCCAGTCTCTCTTGGAGTACCACAGGGGTCCATCCTAGGACCTCTCCTCTTCTCTTTATTCATAAATGACTTACATACAGCAATACCTCAAGCTACTTGTATTCAATATGCAGACGACTCCACACTCATATGCTCTGCAAACTCCTCCCCTAAACTACTAACCCTCACACAGAATGTATTTAGCACAGTTGAGGCATGGTTCTTGAAACGCTGCCTCCTTTTGAATGCTAAAAAAACCAAACTCCTACTTTTTAGGCCTAATATTAAGTCTCCCCTCTTAGACTTCACAATTACATCCAACAATGGCACACATATAGCCCCTGACTCTACCACTAAGCTATTGGGTATTTTAATTGACAATAACCTCACTTTTGATAATCATATTAATAACACTATTAAAACTGTTAATAGAAAGCTTGGCTCCTTATATAGAATTAAAACATTCTTAACTCCACAAGCAAAAGTCACACTTGCACACTCTCATCTTATTTCTACTCTTCTTTATGCCTCATCCATATACACAAACCTAAAGAAAAATAACCTTACTAAACTAGCAAATGCATACTATAGCATTGCTAGATTTGCCACCGGAAACCCATTTCGAACTCACCACTGTCACAATCTACAACAACTACACTGGCTTTAACTAGAAAATACACTATTACTCTCCCAACTTACTTTTGTTCACAGAATTTTTTACCAACCTAAAAATACTCCTATACTGTCTGACCTTATTTCTCCTTATTCTAACCTAAATTCTTTACGCTCCTCTAATAAACTTCTGGTCAAGTTAAGTAAATCCAATAACATAGCAGGTGATTCACTTTTCGCCAACACTATAGGTAAATACTGGAATCGTCTACCAGCCACTCTAACTTCTATCTCATCACCCTTCCTCTTTAAACAAAAGCTCAAACAACATCTAAAAACACTCTGGCTATGCCCATGCATCAATCCTGACTAATCTCATGATTCTACTAACTACTTTTCTCTAAATCTCCTTCTCTTTCCTGTTTCTACTCTTTGTCCTTGAGTAGTTTTTTCTCTACCTCTCCCTTGGTATTTAGCCTCTGTTATGAATGTATATACTTCTCTCTATGGTTTACACTTAATTTTTAATTAAACTCTTCTTGAATGTTTTTACTAAAGTATAATCTCTCCAATCTTGTACTGTAAAGAAATTTGAGTTAATGTGCTTACTTATTTATATTTTTTAATTACTAGAATTTAGAATAAACCTTATTTCTGATGTATTTTACTAACTAATTACTTTCTTTATGTAAAAGACTTTGTTTGTACTAACTTCAACGTGGAGCTTTTCTCCCCGGGCCTCTGCTGAAAATGGAAATGTATCCAGTTGGACTAGCCCGGTAAACAAATGTAAAATAAAATAAATAAAATAAATAAATGCAATGGATATTATTATGATAGAGGTTAGCAACTCCCAAAAAACTTGCTACTTTGTGGAATTTCTCCTTTTTTTAAATCTGGTAAGGATAATAACAAAAGTGATGGTAGTATTGTCAATAAATGAATCTAAAAATGACCTGTAGGTGGCTTTGTTCAAAATCAGCAAATTCCATTCAATAATAACAGTTGATTTCAATATAATAAATTAGCAACATAACTTCATGTGCCACTCCTCAAATTATTGGACACCACTTCTATCAGCAGTAGGAATGGCAGTTGATTTGTAAATATAAGCAGTGATTTTAATCACCGTACTTTCTAAATATATATATATATATATATATATATATATATATATATATATATATATATACATACATATATATATATATATATATATATATATATATATATATATATACATACATACATACATATATATATATATATATATATATATATATATATATATACATATATATAAAAATCAACAATTTATAAGTTTTCATAATTTCATCTCAGAAACTCTCCAGTTTCAACAATACATATTTTTTGTTGCCAGATTTACTAAATGACTGCAGGTAAAGTGGACAGTGTGTGAGGTCGTAGTGGAGGAAAATAACCCTCTTCTCTACTCAAACTAACTGCCTGACCACTAGTATGGAACATTTATTTACAGTAAAACTGCAATAAAGACCCTGCCAAGCTAGAGTCTTCAATAATACCTTAAATGTCCTGTAATAGAGGCCCAAGGGATATATGCAAATGACCCCTTAAGGAAATACCAGTGATTCAACTACATGGCTTAGGAATGCTCATGACATTTTACTTTTTACTTTTTAAATCTTTACAGGTACATTCAGGCCAATAAAGTCAAACCCTACTACCTTCAAACATATGTGCTTCAGCCTTTTTTATGACTTCATCAGTTCAGCATAAGTGAATTGTGTGTCTATAATTTACAAACACATAGCTTAAAATCTAGCCTGATGTCCATATGGACCTCTATTACAGGAGGCTTAAGGTATTGCCCAGTGAAGACTCTACTTTATGTGGGTTTTTCTTTCAGTTTTTACTTTTTATTGAATGGTTTGTCTCTGTGAGCATTTTACCCATTGGATTGATTATAGTTTGAGACATCTGGCAGGTACCCTTGAGGGAAACAAAACCTTGCAATAGATAAGGATGCCAGTACTGAAGAGACTGAGTAGGCAATGAGATAAAATACTGCAAGGGGAGTCAATAAGGGATGAGTGAGAAAATATTCAATTGGAAATACCTACATAGGTATTTTACACACTCTACAGATTAACCAAGATGTTTCCTAAGGCAAATGCAGAATGTTGGAGGTGTGGATGAGGTGCACCTTGGAACTGGTTCCATATATTTTGGGAATGTCTAAACTTACCGACATTTAAGAGGAGCTTGGAGTTGGCAAATAAATTGGCTAGGGAAAGGGGAACAGTAAAAAAAGAACTCTTATTGCTGGGGTGGTCAATGGGGGTAAAGGAGAAGGATGAAGAAAGTGTAAGCCATGTTATTTTAATGGCAAAAGGATTATAATTAGAAGATGGAAAAGTAAGAAGCTACTCACAGATCTAGCACAAAAACAAATGAGAGAAGCAGGAGGGACCACAAAGAAAATAAGACAGTGCGCTGTAAAATGGGTCTGTAAGAAGAGTCAAAGGAAAATATGTTGCAGGTGCATAACAGAAAAAAAATAAGAATTATTGGATAAGTAACAAGAGTGAGGGCTCTTTTCCCAGGTGTTTATATAGATTATTTTCTATTTTTCCTGTTCTAATTGTCTAATGTAAATAATGTAAACAATTTGCTTGTGTAAGGTTGATATATGGGTGGATTTGTTAAATGTGGAAAATATCTGGATGATAGGTAAAACTAATATTTGAAGGGATTTAAAAGATATCATGCAGATGGACAACCTCAGAGTAAAAGCTAAGACAAACTGTACCATGCATGTAACCCAAGAGAGTCAGGCCTACCTCTGAGAGAATGTAGAAAGATGGATAAGAGGGGAGACTGTTAAAGATGTTTTAAGAATAATGTAAGCCTTAATATTGGGTTGGATTAGATGTATAAGAACTAGGAAATTGGATTTTAAAGTTATGTTGTGCCTATTAGAATAAAATGGATCCAACCTCCATGCATCATGCATGAGGACTGCATATATATTTTGGGTATAGTTGGTTTATTTTCTTGAAATACAGTGACCAGTTGCTAAAAAATAGTGAACTACAAAGTGTGATTATGTTTTTTATATACAAATTTGAAGATTGCAATATCCTGGAGACTTCCCTTTACTTCAGGGTAGAGCAATATTGAAGTTAGCATATATATGTTAGCAGCAGAGTAGGGAACGCAGCCCCCACCCCCCTATGGAGGTACAGGGTTAACAAACCCCCTGCCCCCATAAAACACTTAAACATGATGCAACAACTTTCAGTTTTCACTATTGGAATTTAAAGTTATGCTTATTCATCACAATTCTGAGTGGTGACTATAAGTGCAACAATACTATTTCACTACAGTAGCTGGTGCATCCACCTCCCATGTCTGGCAGTTAGTGCAGGGGATTAAGGCTCTGAACTGTTAATATATGTCATTTCCTCTCACCAAAGGTTGCAGGGTTTGATTCCTTTTGCCTCCATTTGCTTGCTTTGTGACGGAGCAATTCCCTTAACCAGACAAGGACACATGGCAAGTGGGCTTGCCTGGCTCATAAATGTAATGAATAAATTCCCATCCTAGTACCTGTTTTATTTTGCATGGATATAACTGCAGAATAGTTTGTGAGTACTGCTTTGTTATAGGTGACTTTAATTGTGTTCAGTTGGTATGAGAAGAATGGTTATGAGCCCATGATCTTTCACCTCTGCCTTTTTACATGTATGATACCTGTGTCTGATATTTACTGCTACCCAATCAATGTCTAAATGTACGTACTGTGTGCCTGTACTAAACTGGGTTATATGGGATGTTTGCAATATTTTAATTTAAAACTTTCTACCTAGCATCCCTGGCAACTGCACATCATTATGGTATGTGTTGAAAGAGGTTTACTTTGGAATATCGAAATACCGAAATATCGAATTTCAGTATCTCAAGACCAAAGTGTCGAATCTGCAGTTGCACGAATCTTCAGAATGTAGAATACAGAAATCTTGAATCTGCAGTGGTGATGGTGCGTTTGGTAAGTGTAATGTTTTTTAAGGGTTTTGGGGAGGGCTTGTGTGTGTGAGTGCATTGGGGAGTTTTAGGTGTGGGTTAGGGTAGGTAGGTAAGACTGTAAGTGTGTAAGTGTTGAGAGTGGTCGTGTTTGTATGTATGTGATGTGTGTTTGTGTAAGGGGGGTGTAGAATGTGTGGTAGTGGGTTTGCTGTCTTCCGGGTTTTAGTGCAACCTCGGAGTTTGTATATATAAGTGGGGGGGCACAGCCTGACACATGGGGAGTGCAGTGGGTCTTGCCTCCCCTGCTTATAGCAAGGGTGTGTGTGTTAGTTTTGTTGTGTTCGTGTGTGTTGATTTGGTTTGTTGTAGTGTCAGGAGGTAGGTGTATTTGTGTTTGTGTGGTGTATTGCTTTTATGACGTTCATGGTTTTAAATGTCATGGTTTTGAGGTTTTGGGTTTGTGAGTTTTCAGCTTTAAAGTCTCGAGATATTGAAATTCAATATTTCAGCATTTTGGGATTATAAAGTGAACCTTTTGAAAGTGTTGCCAGACATGACATACGTTATCATTCTCTGCATGTGTTGTTTGTGTGAATTCAAAGTCCTGAAACAGTCTGTCTTTGCATTTGCATTGGGTAATTGCATAGCAGAATCCTCATGTATTTGCTCAGATGCACTTCAGGAGATATCCATTTAGCAGTCACCTATTGATAAGGTGGTCTTTGGTCATGCAGATGATTTTTGGAGATGGTTTAGTTGGGATTTAATTTATTTGCTAATGTGGCGAAGGCCACTAGAAGGAACTGGAATTTCTTCCAGGTAAGAAGCACAGCTTGCTATCTATCTTTGGAAAAGATTGCTGATGATTATTTGCATGGGACTCATATGACTTTGTTATGAAATGAGAATGGAATTTCCAAGCACATAGTTCATAGGTTCATGGGTTCTTACTAGGCTTATGGCTAAAAGAAACCATAAAGAAAGTCAGCCTCATCATCCAGTACTGGTGGCAAATCTCTCAGTGCCCCCACCCATCAAGTAGACTCTCTACACATATTCCTGGTGAAAATCTGTTATCACTTATCCAGTCATCCAAACTGGACTTGAAAGTTCCAAACATAGACACCGTGGAAACCAAATCAATGCATGGCACACCTTTTATTAAGACAGGAAGTATAACATACAAATGTTGAATGCTTTCATCCCTAAGAAATTCATGGGACTCCTTCAGGAAATGGATGTTGGAGAGATTGAGAGCAGTCAGTGCAAATTTCTCCCCTCCCTAACCCCCAAAAGGAGAAATATCTATCCCACCAGAGTCTAGCCTCCCAAACATCTCAGATGCCCAGGTGAGAGCTGCTCTCTCTAAAGCAAAAAACACAGCATCAATGGGACCGGACGGTGTCCCCGGCTGTGTGCTACATGAACTCAATGAGGAACTAAACCCACACATAAGGCTGCTGTTTAATCTTAGCCTTACTACAGGATACGTACCCAAAGAATGGCATACGGCAACTGTGGTCACACTCCACAAAGGCGGTGCTTCTACGGACCCTGGAAATTACCAACCCATAAGCTTGACGAGCCTTGTCTGCAAAGCTATGGAGAGGATCATAATGGAACTCATAAATAAAGACATTGGGGACCTACAGACACTGGATCCTACCCAATTTGCCTTTGTCAAGGGCAGATCCTGCCTCTTGAACTTGGTCGACTTTTTCGAAACAGTCACTAAGGCCATTGATGAGGGTAAGGCAGTTCACACAGCCTACCTTGACCTAGCAAAAGCGTTCGACACAATACCCCACTCGGGCATCATAGAAAAGCTCACCAGCTTAGATGTAAACCCATATGTCACAAGATGGGTTGCAAACTAGCTCAAGGACAGAACACACAGGGTTAGAGTTGCTGGTGCCATGTCAGACTCTAAGCCGGTCACGAGCGGTGTCCCACAGGGCTCAGTCCTGGGGCCCCTCTTGTTCGGCATTTATTTTTCTGAAGTGCAGGCAAACATAGGGGGATTGTGGCTGACAAAATTTGCAGATGACTGCAAACTGGGCACCATAATTGACACTCCATCAGACACAGACATCCTCCAGAGAGGTCTTATAGAAATGGATAACTGGTGCCAGAGCCATGGCCTTAAGCTAAATGCCAAAAAATGTATAGTCATACCCTTTGGGAAAAACAAGGTAACCCCTAATTACCACATAGGTGGTAATCCATTAAACATGGAAGAAGTTATCAGGGACCTGGGGACCCAAGTTGACAGTAACCTCTCTTTTGACACTCACATTGCCAAAGTGGTTATGAAGACCTTCTACATTGCCCACCTGATCATGAAGGGATTCACATCCAGATCAGGAGAGGTCATTGTACCCCTGTACTCTTCACTTATCAGACCAATGATTGAGTACAACGCCCCATTCGAATGTACCTTACCCGACACCTGCAGCAGTTGGAAAGACCCCAAAAGTTCCTCACCAAAAGGATAAAGGGGCTCAAACATATGTCATACGATGCCCGACTGAAGAAACTCCAGCTCTATTCAGTCGCATACCGTCTGCTCAGAGGTGATCTGCGCCTGACATACAAGGCCATGTCCAACCCGGAATTAATGGACATGCTCCACCTCAAAAAATCCAAATCCACCAGAGCCACGAGAGCAAGAGACTTAAACCTCAACACGGATATAAACAGGACGTGCTGGAGGGACAGATTCATCACCCAGAGACTCCCTACACTATGGAACAGAATCCCAGTCCATGTGAGGCAGAGCCCCTCACTGACTCTGTTCAAGAGAAATCTTGACGAGTGGATGGGAGATCGTAGGTTTACCCCGGGAATCATCTCTGTATCACTGCTGGACAGAGGCACAGAAAACTAATGGGTATAGTATTCTCATCCTAAGGGGTGGTGAAAGCCACACACACTCTGGCTAGGCTTATAAATGCCCTAGGGCAGATAGCCTAGTATGAACCTATGAACCTATGAACCTATGAATGGATTGAATATTATAGGTAAGAGATGGTGTGAGTAGACAAGGAATTGTGGGGAATTTTGATGGGTATTTTTAAGAAAGTCTGGTTGATGATGGCTGACCAGAAATAAAATCAGATCATCAAGAAGTATCATTACAGCTTGACCATAAGGAAAACATATGATGTGCTAAAGAAATTAAAGAACAGCAGTTGTGACAGTAGTAATGTTAGAAATAAGTGGAAGAGGTTTGGTAGGAAATAAACAAGAGAATAGAAGCATTTGTCAAGTAAGACAAGAAAAGCGTTTGTAAAATACAAGTTATAGCAAAGGAACAGCAGTGGAAACGTGACAAGGTAGTAAAGCAGAGGAGTACAGAATGTGAGGAAGCTGTGTTAAATGTTAGTTTAAAATGCAAATGGAGAGAACTGGCAACTGCAGTGATAAATATTTAAAAAAATGAAATAGGAGGAGTATTTGAGGTGAGGCAGGATACAAATAGGAGGGTAGGATAAAGTAGAAGCAGGCCCTCTGCACTGCCACTGGAGATGGGAATAAAATAAAAACAGCTCTTCTGTTGTTATGAAGAAAACAGGTTGAGGAGACTCAAAAATCAGTTTAAGTTTCATCATTCCAAGCCAGTGAGGGTATTCCTGGTTAGTGCATGTGTGGCAGCATTTGATGCATGGGTGGGAAGTGGAGTCAGTAGATACACACGCACGCACGCACACACACACACACACGCACACACACACACACACACACAGACACACACACACACGCACACACACACACAGACACACACACACACACACACACACACACACACACACGCACATGCACACGCACACGCACACACACACACACACACACACACACACGCGCGCGCGCACGCACACGCACGTGCACATGTGTGTGACAGACAGTCAAATGAAGTTTATTCAACTATGTGTTCAGTTGGGTGAAGATTGCAAAGAGCGAGAATGTTGAATATTTTTTTTTATTTTTGAATGGAGGAAGGTCAAGTATTTATCAGTAAGGTAGATGGGATTGGGTTGGGAAGAGTGTGCGAGTGTTTGCTGGTTAGGGTTAAGTTAACTCACCCAAATCTAAAGTGATTTTTTGTATACTTCCAGTTCATACTCATATCACCTATGGTGTCCAGAACATTTTTGGGTCTGGCTTCTTTACCTAAGTGACTTAGCAGCTAATAAGCAGTATTAGAAAGGCCCAGTAGGTATTAACAAAATTACACTAAGATTGTCCTGCAGTGGAGAAATTAATCACTGTTTGCCACTTATAATTCATATTTTCAAATGTATGTTCACATTTTCAAAACTGAGAGACCTACATGTTATTGAGGTGTATGGTGTAAAACACCAATGTCGGAGACAGGATAACTCATTGTCAGTGCCGGTTTATATCACACTATACTGGAAATATTGCTAGTTGTTTGCTAGTATTATGAAAATAGGCAATATCTCTGTATATACTTAAATACTTCAAAAATCAAGTGACTTACAAACTGTTGCTTGACATTAGATGTTGAAGAAAACTCTTTGATATTTGAACTGTAAGTTGCACATCTTGAGAGATATCCAGTATTATTTGTTTTGCTTGTTATACAATTAAGTATATGTTTTCATATTTCTGTAAATATCTGGATAAGCATGCACTTATAAAGGGATTTCTTGCTGTCCTGTAAATATTTGCATTTCTTTATCCTTTGTTTTTAAACTTATTTTTCAGAAAATGCTCTGGAATGCAAAATGCGTTTATGCTGCAAGAGATTTGACATTCCACACCACATAGGTGTTAATAACGCCTAGGTATGTAAGTAGGTTTTATGATGTATATGTGTGTGTGTGTGTGTGTGTGTGTGTGTGTGTGTGTGTGTGTGTGTGTATCTGAGTATCAGTGTTTGTTAGGTTTAGACTAATCTAAATAAGGGGATAGCTATAGTAGTGTGTGAGTGCATTTGTGGGTGTTTATATGTGTGCGTATGTGTGTTCCCGCATAAGTGTTTCCATGTTAGGATTAGAGTAAAGGCTAGGTAAGGGGATAGGTTTGTTTGTTGTTTGCATAAATTAATGTTTTAGAGTTTGTGAGTTTGTTAAATGGCAGTTTTCTCAATAGTGTGGCATTAAAGGTTTGGTGCATGCGAGCATTTTGGGTTAGGGTTAGAGAAAGGATTAGGTTATGGGACAGATGTAGTGTTCTGAATGATTGATAGTGCATGTGTGTGTGCCCGAATGTCTTGTGTATTAGAAAGGCCCCTTTCTAGCTTACTGGTGCTTGCTAACCCTAAATGTGTCCCTGAACTTAACCCTGACCCTACATATTAATTACAAAAAAACAATTTTCCTAGCAGTATTACTATTCAGATAAATTTCTTCTAAAGTAATTGCGACTGGAGAAGGAAACTGTTTTTTTTACTTTTTTGAGCTTGGTGTTTTTATGCTGGCTAAGTTTGTTTTCAAGTGACAGCATAAATGTATTGAGCAACAATGTTTGTGCACTTTGATGTTGTGTTGCATAATTTGCTATATACATGTATATCTACATGAGTGTTTCATCAAACGTCAAAAACTCACAATAGCGAACAACAAAAGAACAATAATTTTAACTTGAATCTAAAATGATCGATAGTGACAAAAATTAAAATTATTTTTTGGCAAGAAGCAAGCCTTCCTCCACCCCCTTCTAGTATATACCAACTCCAAGATAAACAGCAGGGTGAGGGCAAATTCCCTTACCCACCTGCAGTATGATCCCATACATAAGGCTGCTGACAAAAACTCAATTGAAAACAATGTTCACTCATATGAGTGTTCACTCTTATTCACAACCTAAAAAATGAATTGCTCACAAGCATTCGCTGCTTCAGACTGCAATGAATATGGATAGACATATATACACACTCACACACGTGCACACAGACACACACACACACACACACACACACACATATAATATATATATATATATATATATATATATATATATATATATATTCCACCCTCATGGCTATGATAATATCAAGAGTGCAAAGGACCTCCATTAATGCCAAGAAGATGGTCACCTCCAGAGACAGAGACTCTCATCCTCATTGACATTTACCTATACATGTATATGTGACTGTATGTATGTACTTATTTTTGTTAACCAGGGTGGAACACTGAACTTAATTGGCTATTTTCAGGTATGCCCCAATGTACACACCAGGAAAATAAATAAATAAAAATGTTTCTACCATTACATAAATTATGTAAATATTTAGCAAACATAAAAAAATTGCAAAATAAGAATACAACAAACAATCAAATAAATAAAACAGGTGGCATGAAATTAATCACAGGAATAAGACTTGTATAAGTCAGCTTATACAATCCTCAGTCCTTTGACAAGATACAATGTATATGTTGGCTTGTAAAGAAGTACCTGTGGCTGGGAAAGTAAGAAGAGGAAGGAGTAATGGGTGCCGAACTTAATTTGGAGGAAGAGGTTGGTGCTGTGAGGTCCCCTTTGGTGTTGTAAAGAAAGAATGCTAAGGGAAAGAGCAGGGATAGGTGTAAGGATTCCACATGAGTTTGTAAAAAGAGGCTATCTGTTTAAATGCTGGAGGTAGAAATAAAACATTTTTAGAGATTAGTGTTGTAAAGGACAGGATAGAAGATACTGGGTAATACTAATAACATGAAAGTGTTTACCTTGGGACTGGTACTTTTTGAGTTCAACCAAAAGTTGGTGAAAGATGATAATGATCTAATAGCAGCAGGGATAGATTGTCATCTTTTAGGAGACAGAACTGTATGTACTCTGCCAATTGGAATGTGATCTGGGTGGCTTGAAGATTATGAATTATTGGTATCAATGATCTTAAGTTGTAAGAAATGACTTTCTGATGTAGTCTACTGGAGAAAAAGGGGAGTTAATTCAGGATGAGTACTTTGGGTATAATCAAGCCTAGGAGAAGATATGTCCTGAGCTGAAATTAAAGCAAGTTGGTGCGGTACCACCTTTATCCTTCTTACAAGAAAAGCGCAGTCCGGGTCTGAACTGTCTGCAAACAGCTAAAGTTAACTTTGAACCTAACACCACTCTTAAGTATTCAACTGCGGTACCACCTTTATCATTCTTATAAGAAAAGCACAGTCCGGGACTGAACTGTCTGCAAACAGCTAAAGTTAACTTTGAACCTAACAGCACTCTTAAGTATTCAACTGCGGTACCACCTTTATCATTCTTATAAGAAAAGTGCAGTCCGGGTCTGAACTGTCTGCAAACAGCTAAAGTTAACTTTGAGTATGTGTCTACCTGTTTGAGCCAATATTCATTTTCCCCTGGAGAGCACTCTGCTTTGGCTTGTAAGCAGCCCCCCCCCCACACACACACACACACACACACATCTTCCACTTTCTCTCTTATTCCCTTCTGTTAGCAAATAGTATCCATAACTGATCAATACTGTGTGTTTGTTAATTTAAACTGAGACCACAGTAGCCTACTGATACAAAGTTATCCTGTTTTTCCACCTGGGAAATGGTTAAGAAATGACTTACAGTTTCAGAGCAGTCCTTGGTCAATTGTGATTGTTTCTTAAACACAAACTTGTCTTTGCTTTGGCTCATTAGCAGCAGTACAAAGAACTGCCTGCTCACACCCTTGTTCTCCCCTCCCCCTTCCCTGTTTATTACCTTAAGACAATCCCAAAGTTAATAAATATTACCTGTGGAAGGCACCATTTTTACAACTACAACCACCCTTGTCACTATCATATGTTCATTGATCAGTTAACTCTGTTACCTGATTGTTTCCAGCCCCCTCATAAGAGCAACTAACAAGGTCTCTACCCGCTTCACTCCCCACCCTGCCCCCTATTTCCTCCCACCCCCAGTTGTCCCACCTTTATTACACTCACAAACCCCTCCCATCTTTCCAGTAGCCAACCACAGCACTAACCCAACACTACCTCCTCCATCTTCCCACTACTATCACACCTCCTCAACTAACATGTACAAGCATACCTTACCTATGCTCACTGCATGCACTCTCCTTGCATATCTTACATCCTACCAAAGCTCCATCATTCACCCACTCAACCACTACCACTGTACTACTACTCACACCACCACTCATGTCTCACCCTCACTCAGCTCCCCTCCCACCAACTCAAGAAACATCCCTATGTACCCCCCACATATTCTACCAACTATATTACTCAAGCATAAAGCATCCCTACAGCTTTACACAGTAACCCTCCCACCATACCTATTACCCAAAGAGCACAATCATAAAGTTTCCCTTATAAACAAACACATTCAAAAACTGAGAAAACTAATAACCTCATGCATATCTAAACTAGCCCTAAGTGGAGATATCCACCCCAACCCTGGCCCTAGCATCTCCAACCCCAATCCTCATAATCAGACTAGAAACCACAACTTCTCCCATATTACAGCCAATAGAAAGCCAAGTGACTTCCTTCTATTAAGCCTAAATATTAGAAGTATATCCAACAAAGTCCATGAACTCCATGCCACCATAGACTTGTACTCCCCAGATATAGTCATCCTGACAGAAACCTGGCTAAAACCTCACATTCCCAGTGAGCAAATACTCCCCACAGGTTATGGCATACTAAGAGTAGACCAGCTAAACAAGAAAGGAGGCGGTGTAGCTATAATATTTAAACAGCATCTAAACATCCAGATCTTAAAATCATCAGCTCCACAACTAGGCAATGAAGAAATAATATATACCAACCTCAAAATAAACCAAAACAAAACCATCAACATAATTGGATGCTACTTCCCACCTGGCCAAAACATCCCTCCACTAGAAAACCTCCTCATCTGGTCTACCCACCATCTCCCCCAAGAAACTATCATTTTAGGTGATTTCAATATTGACTGGCAATCCTGTTCTGGCAACCATCCAACCCATCATGTAAACCTTCATGGCTTCACCCAACTAGTCCAGTTGCCAACCAGGATAAATAAAAACCCCATCAAGCACACTACCCTGGACTGGATACTAGTCAGTAAGAGCCCCCAGTCATATATAACAGGCTGCTTATCAGATAGCCTCAGTGATCACTCCCCAACATTCCTACTCAAAAAATACCTATACCAAGCTAAACCTGTCATCTACCGTCAAATACGTAAAACTAAAACTAAAAACGAAACTTTAACCCACTCACATTCATCTCATCCCTCAAAGAATGTAACTGGCATCCGCTAAAGTACCTCAGTCTTGATGACGCAGTTGAATGTTTTAATACTACCTTCCTGAACATCCTTAATTACCATGCCCCCATAAGACTTTCCAGAATCAAAGCACAACCCTCCCCATGGCTACAGAAAACCACTAAGTCAGAAATGAAAAACAGGGATAAAGCCTGGGAGCACTGGCGCAAAACCAAAACCCCCTCAACTAGACAGAAATTCCTAGAACTACGCAATAGAGTCAAAAAGCTAATAAAACAAGACAAATTCCAGTACTACCAGTCTGCCCTAGACTCCTCTCAACACAGCCCCAAACAATTCTGGTCCTCCATAAACTCCATCCTCCACCCAGGTAAAGTCAGTACCCCTCCTCCTAACATCCCTCATTCCTCAGAAAATATTGCTACCTCATTCAACACACACTTCACACAAACCATACTATCACTAGCTAAACAACACAACCCCCCTCCCCTCCAACCCACACCTTCAACTAGTAATCTCCCCACTGCCTTCTCTTTTGCTCCTGTACCTACCTCCAACATAAAAAAACTCTTAACTAAACTTAAGCCCACCAGATTAGTAGCAGACAACCTCCCAAGTGAATACCTACAAATTGCAGCTGATGCTCTGGCCTACCCAGTATCCATCTTGATTAACCGATCTCTGTCAGAAAGTTACGTTCCCACACTGTGGAAAGTATCACATATAATTTCCCTCCACAAAGGCAGACCCTCCACAGAACTAACCAATTACCGCCCCATAGCTATTCTCTCTCCACTCTCCAAAATACTAGAGAGATGCATACACTCTCAGGTCTCAGACTACCTCCTTACTAACAACCTCCTTTCCAGTACTCAGCATGGTTTCCGACCAAACCATAGCACCACCACTGCCTTACTCTCCTTTACTAACACTATCCTTCAGCATAAAAACAATGGCTATCTCTCCTCTGCTACTTTCCTAGACCTATCTAAAGCATTTGACATGGTCCCACACAAACAACTTATCTCTGTCCTCAATAACCTATCCTTCTCACAATCAGTCACCAACTGGTTTCAGAGTTACCTGTCTGACCCCCAACAATCAGTTGTATGGCAGAATGACATATCTCCCCAACTACCTGTCTCCATAGGGGTTCCCGAAGGATCCATCCTTGGACCCCTACTCTTCTCTGTTTTCACCAATAATCTAGCCTCTGCCACCAAACATGGCACACTCATACAATACGCAGATGACTCAACCATCATCTGCTCAGCCCAGTCCCTACCCAAACTGCAAAAAGTCACACAGGAAGCCTTTTCCTCTGTTGAAACTTGGTTGTCCGATGCCCAATTAATACTCAACCCAAACAAAACTAAACTACTCATCTTCCAACCCACCAAACATACTCAAAACAACTCTCACTTTAACATCACAGCAAAAGACAACACCACTATATACCCAACTGAACACACCAAATTGCTAGGAGTGGAAATAGACAATAAACTAAAATTTGACATTCACATATCCTTGACCATAAAAAGTCCACAAAAAACTAGGAGCGCTATACAGAAATAAGCAACTTCTCACCAAAGCAGCAAAGATTTCAATATCAAATTCCCACCTTATCTCCACCCTACTTTATGCCTGTCCAATATATACCAACCTAAGGCAATGCGATTTAAACAAGCTAGAGACCTGCTACAACAAAATCGCCAAATTCGCCACAGGGGCATCCTACCATAGTCACCACTGTCTCTCACTTGCTGAACTGGGCTGGCTTGAACTCCCTCACCTCCTTCAATGGTATCAACTCTCACTTGCCCACAAACTAGTAAATCATCCACTAAACGTCCCATCCCTCCAGAATCTACTCCAACCCTATCACACCACCAGACAACTAAGATCCAGCAACAAAAATCACTTGCAGATCACTAAATCCAATAACTCTGCTGGTGAAGCACTATTCTCTTGCACCATAGCCAAATTATGGAACTCCCTCCCACTCACAATTACCTCCATACCATCATGCACCCACTTCAAAACTTTACTAAAAGCGCACCTAAAAACATGCTGGCTATGCCCTTGCAACTCTTACTCTAATATCACCCACCCCATCCAACCACTACCTTTCTTTCCACTCCACTAACTACCTTGATTATAGCAAGCTCAGATGCTCATAAGCCAGTACTTATTATACAGCAGGAACTTCTCATTGTAACATTTGTTAATGTCTGTTATGTACTTCACAGATAAATATTCTAGTTGTCTACTGATGTACTAAGTTCTTCATCTGTAAATATGTTGTAAGTAATTGCTATGTAAATTGTTAATCGCTATGTAATCCAATGTAACTACTGTCTGTTTATTTTAACTGTGGAGCTTTTCTCCCCAGGCCTCCGCTGAAAATGGACCTACATCCAGTCGGACACTCCCAGTCAACAAATATAAATACATAAATAAATAAATAAAGAGTTATCATTGGATTGGATGGTAGTTACCACTGGATAGGATGGTAGTTACCATTGGATTGAATGGTAGTTACCATTGGACTGGATGATAGTTATCATTGAATAGGATGGTACAGTGGTGCTCCCAGAATGGGGAAAAAGTGATGAATTTCTGTATGTTATTTGAAATGGTTTGAATAGAAAAAAATGTTATTTTTAAGGCAGAGGCTATCAAAGGAAAAATGTATTCCAACTCAGGGAGGAGTATACCCTTACTCATTGCTGAGTTTTGATTTGATGATAGAAACAGTGATTTTTTTCTCCAGAAAACCAGATGATGCAGATGATGCATTTTGCCTTTGAAACTTGGTATAATGCTTTAAGTTTAGAGAGCTTTCTTAAACAGAAGGCAAGATAACTGACTTGTTCTAGTGTTTGCATGATTTGTGTGTTTCTGAATATGTTAGGCCATTTTGTGGGACTTTTTGATCATTTGTGTTTGGTTCCAAAGAGCTTGGCTTTATTGTTCTGAGTTTAGTATGAGGTAGTAGCTGTATAACTAGTTGCCGCCTCACAGCAAGAGGTTCTCCGGTTCAATTCTCGGCTGGGGTGCCTTCTGTGCGGAGTCTGCATGTCCTCCCTGTGGTCGCGTGGGTTTCCTCCGGGTGCTCCGGTTTCCTCCCACATCCCAAAGACACGCTGTAGGTGGATTGGACACTCTAAATTGGCCCTAGGTGTGAGTGTGTGCATGTGTGTGCCTTCTGTGGAAGGTTGGGCGCCGGGCTGGCAACTCGACACTGTAAAACTCCACTGCCAATCATGAGCGTACAGGTGATCCGCTGTGGCGACCCCTAACCGGGAAAAGCCGAAAAAAGAAGAAGTAGCTCTATAACTAGTTGTCCTGGAGTAGTAGGCCTTGTTCAAGCACTGTTTTAATTTCAGAGAGCAGATACCTGCTCTGCAAACTGCTATGCCATGTATGTAGAGGGTAATTGGAAGCTTTGACAGGAATCCTAGGAGTTTATCAATGGATATGGAAAATTAAAAAAGTGATAAGAGGTACACAATGGAGCAGGGAGGAGGCAGTGCCTATCTAGAATTTGTGTAATCTGTTGTGTAGGAAGGAATTAAACCATTCTAATCCTTGGGGACTAATTTTAAAGGATAGTAGGGAAGATAAGAGAAGACTTTGGTTAAATAAATATTGTGGTCCATGAATGGAGTACCTAGGAGTACTCCTTTGTCAAACTTTTGTAGGATATCATCTGTCAGTATGTTGAGAACAGCCATTCTGGTCCTGCCTGACCAGACACCATATTGCTTGGGTGAGAAGACATTTCAGGTTTTCAATGGAAGCATTTGCATTCCCTGATACAATAATAAGGTTAATGAGGAGGCTCTATGAAGAATCAGAGGTGAAAATTAAAGTGACAGGGCTCCTCTCTGACAAGTTGTGTCTGAACAGAAGAACCAGGTAGGGGTGTCCTCTTTTCTGTTTGTTATTTGTGTTATTTAGAGCCACTGGCAAAGAAAATAAGAGACTCAGAAATTCAGTGATATAATTGGTATGGCAATCAATAAAAGTCAGCTTTATTTGCAGATGATATTGTTTTGCATCTGATAAAACCAGAAAAGAACACCTCAGTGTTGTGAAACATTTTGAGGCATTTTCAGGTCTTTTGGGGATATAAAATTAATGAAGATAAAACAAAAGCTCTAGTTGTATACTAGGTACCCACACATAAATTGGTTCAGCAATGCCCATATTTATGTGGACACAATAAAATGAAGTATTTAGGAGTACGGATTAAAAAAGATTCTGTTATGGCAGCTAAGGATATGTGAGAAGAGACTAAACATAAGCACTGAGAAACTGGAAGCTCTTGTTTATGGATACGGATAGCAAGATGCAAGCATTGAAAATGTTTTTAGCCCCTTTAGTTTTATATGCTTGCCAGGCATATTTTATCAAACAGAGGAGAAGTTCTGGACAATAATTAATAAAGCATCTAAGGCATTTATCTGGGAGGGGAGGAAGTTAAGAGGGATTATAGGTTCATAGGTTCATAGGTTCATACTAGGCTATCTGCCCTAGGGCATTTATAAGCCTAGCCAGAGTGTGTGTGGCTTTCACCACCCCTTAGGATGAGAATACTATACCAATTAGTTTGCTGTGCCTCTGTCCAGCAGTGACACAGAGATGATTCCCAGGGTAAACCTACGATCTCCCATCCACTCGTCAAGATTTCTCTTGAACAGAGTCAGTGAGGGGCTCTGCCTCACATGGACTGGGATTCTGTTCCATAGTGTAGGGGGTCTCTGGGTGATGAATCTGTCCCTCCAGCACGTCCTATTTATATCCGTGTTGAGGTTTAAGTCTCTTGCTCTCGTGGCTCTGGTGAATTTGGATTTTTTGAGGTGGAGCATGTCCATTAATTCCGGGTTGGACATGGCCTTGTATGTCAGGCACAGATCACCTCTGAGCAGACGGTATGCGACTGAATAGAGCTGGAGTTTCTTCAGTCGGGCATCGTATGACATATGTTTGAGCCCCTTTATCCTTTTGGTGAGGAACTTTTGGGGTCTTTCCAACTGCTGCAGGTGTCGGGTAAGGTACATTCTGAATGGGGCGTTGTACTCAATCATTGGTCTGATAAGTGAAGAGTACAGGGGTACAATGACCTCTCCTGATCTGGATGTGAATCCCTTCATGATCAGGTGGGCAATGTAGAAGGTCTTCCTAACCACTTTGGCAATGTGAGTGTCAAAAGAGAGGTTACTGTCAACTTGGGTCCCCAGGTCCCTGATAACTTCTTCCAGTGTTTAATGGATTACCACCTATGTGGTAATTAGGGGTTACCTTGTTTTTCCCAAAGGGTATGACTATACATTTTTTGGCATTTAGCTTAAGGCCATGGCTCTGGCACCAGTTATCCATTTCTATGAGACCTCTCTGGAGGATGTCTGTGTCTGATGGAGTGTCAGTTATGGTGCCCAGTTTGCAGTCATCTGCAAATTTTGTCAGCCACAATCCCCCTATGTTTGCCTGCACTTCAGAAAAATAAATGCCGAACAAGAGGGGGCCCAGGACTGAGCCCTGTGGGACACCGCTCGTGACCGGATTAGAGTCTGACATGGCACCAACAACTCTAACCCTGTGTGTTCTGTCCTTGAGCCAGTTTGCAACCCATCTTGTGACATATGGGTTTACATCTAAGCTGGTGAGCTTTTCTATGATGCCCGAGTGGGGTATTGTGTCGAACGCTTTTGCTAGGTCAAGGTAGGCTGTGTGAACTGCCTTACCCTCATCAATGGCCTTAGTGACTGTTTCGAAAAAGTCGACCAAGTTCAAGAGGCAGGATCTGCCCTTGACAAAGCCAAATTGGGTAGGAGCCAGTGTCTGTAGGTCCCCAATGTCTTTATTTATGAGTTCCATTATGATCCTCTCCATAGCTTTGCAGACAAGGCTCGTCAAGCTTATGGGGCGGTAATTTCCAGGGTCCATAGAAGCACCGCCTTTGTGGAGTGGGACCACAGTTGCCGTACGCCATTCTTTGGGTACGTATCCTGTAGTAAGGCTAAGGTTAAACAGCAGCCTTATGTGTGGGTTTAGTTCCTCATTGAGTTTGTGTAGCACACAGCAGGGGACACCGTCCGGTCCCATTGATGCTGTGTTTTTTGCTTTAGAGAGAGCAGCTCTCACCTGGGCATCTGAGATGTTTGGGAGGCTAGACTCTGGTGGGATAGATATTTCTCCTTTTGGGGGGAAGGGAGGGGAGAAACTTGCACTGAACCTGTCTGCCAGTATGTTGGCAATGTCTGTGGGTTCAGTGATTTTTTTATCATTTTGGACTAATTCTGAGCATATCTGGGAGTTTCCACCCAGGTTTCTAACATAGCTAAAGAAGGCCTTATGATTGTCTTTTGTGTCATTAGCGATTTTTCTCTCAAAGTTGGCCTTGGATGATTTTATGAGTGATCGTAGTTTTTTGCTAGTATTGATCAGAGATGCCTTCCCTTTTAGGGATTTTGCTCTGTCATGTAGTAGCTTTCTCCTCTTGTTGTAGAGTTTGTTTATGGCTGGGGTCCACCAGACCAGGTGCCTGCCTTTGGTGGAAAGGGTCTTGATTTTATTAGGGATTGCTTGATCCATACATTCCTGGAGGTGCTCGTAGAAGGCATTTGTAAGGGTTTCAGCAGCATGGGTTGTGGTTTCCACTGGCTTGGGGGCCTTGAAGGATACCACTCCAGTCTTAAGAAGTGTGAAGTTTGCTTTTGAGAAGTTCTTCACTGTGGTCTTTTTTGCTGGGGATGGGGGCGGGATGTGGATCTCCAATGAGATTAATTTATGGTCTGATCTCACCAATGAGGGATATACTTCCGGTGTGGAGCATTTTGTCCCAATGTTTGTGATGATCAGGTCTAGTATATTTTCTCCTCTTGTGGGAATGGTGACTAGTTGTTCCATAGCATTTGAGTTTATGAACTCCAGGAACCTTTGGGCTAGGGTGTTGGGACTTGAGTAATGTTCCCAGTCTATGTTTGGGTAGTTGAAGTCACCCAATATGATGGTGTTTGGAGAGACATTCATACTCTCCAGTGTCTTCAGGAAGGCTGTGTGGGTTTCCTGAGTTTAAGAAGGTGGTCTGTAGCATGCTACAAACTGTAGGGCAGTTTTACCTATGGTTAATTGCACCTGGATGGTCTCCAATGCTTCGTGCATTGCCACTAACCTGGAGGTGTGGGTATCCTTTATGAATATGGATACTCCCCCTCCTTTTGTGGTTCGGTCCGGATTTTGGGGCCGGAACGCATGATATGAGGTATAACCTGATAGTGCTGGGCTGCTCTCAGGAGCCTTGAACCAGGTTTCAGTCACAGCACAGACATCGATGTTCTCCATACTGAGGAGGGCTTGAGGCGTGCATCTTGAGGTTTAGACTTCTGGCATTGAGCAGTATTACCCTTAGTTTTTCTCCATTTTTGTTTTCTAGGGCGGTAGGTTTATCATTTGAGCCTTGCCTAAAAAGGCACTATGGGGTGGCAAGAGCCTTTGCCAATATCCGAAGCCCAGGGGTGACAGGTGCAAGCAGTCCCTTCAAGCAGCGTGGCTTGTCAAGCATGTCATCCCAGGCAGACAGACATTGGATCCCCTTAGAATGACACCAGTAATTAAGCCAATTATTAAAGCTGATCATTTTGTCTCTGTATTGTGGCATCATTCTTGGTGAGGGTAGGATACTGCTCAGGGTCAGGGTCATACCGGCCTGGGCTGCATAATCTGAGAGCTCCTCTATGTCTCTTTTCATGTAGTCCAGGGAGGTACATCTCAGGTCGTTCACACCGACATGGACAATGACTGAGTCATACTTGTACATGCTGTGGAGTGACCTGAGTGCTTGTGTTATGTGGCGGATTCTAGCGCCTGACAGGCAGCTTACTTTGATCTTTTCCTTGTTCAGTCTGGTGAGTGGGACGTCAGTGTGTCTGACTATGGAGTCACCTATAACAAGTGTGCAAGTTGGATAAGCTGATCCTATAACAAGTGTGCAAGTTGGATAAGCTGATCCTTCCAACAGAACAAGTTTGTTTAGGAGTATCTAATTTGAAGGGATATTTTAGAGCTACACAGTTAAGGCTTTTATACAGAACACAATCAGAAATCTATAATTCAAAGTGGAAAGGGATATGGAAAAATGAAGAAGGGGAAAATTCAAGAAATAAGAAGAAAGTGGGATTGTGGATGCAGATTGCTAAGGCAAATAACATCATCCATACAGAGTATTATAGTCACGAAGTAGCAGAAAGTATTCAAACAATTAGGTCAACTCAAGAATGGAGAAAGTAGATTTTGCTGATAGGATGACTGTAATTAGAGGTACACAGAGCAGACAAGAGGGAGCTAGAATTTACTGCAGAAAACTGGCAAATGAACAAATGTATTGGGAGTGAATAATCAGTGGAAAAGAAATAGAATGGGAAGAAGCCTAGAAGACATTTAGGCTAGAGATTGCCTTCCATCAGGGATTGATAGAGTATAGGCAAGGATAAAGGGATAGGGAAATCCTAAGTGACAAACCTGCTCTGGTAGTGTTTTTAGTTAAATTTACAACAGACGCTGCTGTTAAAAATGGATAATTAGTGCGACATATTAAATAGTGCATAATAACTATGCAAACCAATCAGAGGAGGTTAGAAAAGAGTGGGAAAAGAGACTGGATAAGTAAGTCACAAGTAAACAATAGGAGGACATATTTATGGCTCCCAGATATGCAACAAAGTCTAGAAGATTTAGGATTTTTCTTGAAAGTGTTTACATAGGTATTTTTTTTTTTACCCAAAGCAGACAAATTTTTCTTCGGACAGATGACAAATGTTGGAAGTATGTGGGGGAAGAAAGACATAACTGAGAACATATGTTCTGGTAGTGTAATGAGTTGGCAGACTTTAAAAATTCCCTGCAGAGCACTCTGCCAGAAATATTGAGTGAGCCAATGGGTTTAACTAAGGAAATAATTTTTTGAGCTGGGATACAGGATCTGAATTGCCTAGACATAGTAATTGCCTTGTTAAGTTTAATTCTGGTGGTTGCCAAAAAAGCAATTGCTAGAAAATGGAAATCAAATTCTAAACCAACTGTATTTGAAGTATTGAATATTATAACAGAGGCAAAAGAACTGGAAGTGAGATCTTTAGAAAAGGGTAGGAGCAAAGTACATAGAAAAAATGGAAATTGTGGGAACAATACATGCAGAATAATGATTTAGAGGAGTGAGGTTTAAGGGAAGGCAGGAACTAAGCAATTTATGCAATTTTGGATTGATGATAGTTGTATAAAAGAATATACATGATGCATATTATTTGTAACTAGGAACATGTTAATATGGTTTGTTTTCTTTTATAAAAATATATGTTTGCCTATCTCTTAAATTATAATTCAATAAAGGTGTTAAAAAGATGGTTTACGCTTTTATATAGTCTGAAAGTTGATTGTAAGTAAGTTTTTCTATGAGTATGGCACAAAGATGTAGAATAAGAATTAAGCAGGGGCCATTGATGAAGGTGGGTTTGGGAGTTTTGGAGCAAAGATTTCATTGTGGATGCTTTCCCTTCTATAGACATACTAGCTGGTGTGAGGCAAAAGTTGTAGAGGTGTTTGAGAATGTATATAATGTATACTTGGTAGTGAATAATGAGATAGGGGTGAAGGCCATCTGCTCTTAGAGGGCCTCAGTGAAGACTTTGTTTACTAATGCTTCAATCCTTTTGGACTGTATTACTTTGAAGCAGAAGGGTGGTGAATCTTCACTGAGCAAGGGAGGAGTGATATGACATGGGTGCAGAGGGATGAGAACTCAGCTAGAAAGTCATGTACTGTAAGAGTTCCAGAGGGTGATGTGATGCAATTCACTTGTTGGGCATCCAATTTGCAATCCAGAAAACAATGTGGGAGTCTAAATTAAGTTTGTCTATTTTTTCAATAATTTCAGCAATGGGAGGAATAGCATTAAAAGCTTTGGCCAGATCAAAATAAGCAGTGTACAAATAGTGACCAATGTAAACAGAGTGACCATTATCTACTGTTTCAGTAACTGTTTCAAAGAACTTGCTAAGTTCAGGAGGCAGGACATGCCTTTCACAAAAAATAAACTGTGTGTGGTATACTTCAGGAAAGTTTCTTTTGTCTGCATAAATTAGTTCTGCTATGATATGTTCCATGAATTTGCATATAAGGCTGTTGAGGTTGATGGACTCATAATTACCTGGGTCTGTAGAAGGGCCAACCTTGTGCAGGGGAGTCACTATGGATGTTCTCCAGGCATCAGGTAGAAAACCCTGCAGACAGGTTGAAGTAGAACACTTTAAGTACAGGCTTGAGTTGTCCATACTTGACACTGATGAAAATGCAACCTGGTGTGTTGTTTGGTCTCATGAAATCATTAGTTTTAGCCTTTAACCAGGATTCCTACATGTGTTCCAGGGTGACTTCAGAGAAACTAAATGATCAGGAATAGTGGGGTAACAACGTGGATAAAATTAGCATTAAATTTGTCAGGTAATCTCACATTGGCTATTTCCTTGGAATCAGAGTGTGTGATATCATTATGGATGAGCTCAGTGCATTGTTGGGCATTATTCCTTAATTTTTTGACAGCTGAAGATTGATTGGCAGTTTCCTTTGGTATCCATGGCAACCTTAAGTTCTTATTCTGATTTACATTTTCTAATAATGCTCTTAAGTTCCTTGGTTGCATATTTCAATGTGGTCCTGAGATAGCAGGATAGGAATTTTTTCCACCTTTTCATTATTTTCCTTCTTTTGTTATATAATTTATTTGGAAGTTTCACAAGAAAGGATATTCTTGAACTTACTATTTATATTTAGGGTGGATGTGTACTTTCTTTCTGCATAGCTGTTTAGGTTTTGGTAAAAGTCAGAGGTAAATGAGACAGCCCTCCAATTTGGGTCTGTTTGCAAAGGGCTGTTGGGAATGTTGCAAATGTATTCTACAAGCTAAAAGAGATTTGTCGTGGAGAAGTCTTCTCATTTGTAAAAGAGTTAGCACAACTAGGCCTGACAAAGAAGATGACCAGTTTGTGGTCAGATTTAACCAGGTCTGAGAAGATATATGGTGGGGTACAGGCAGAGGCTAGTTTAGTAATGAAGTAATAACTGGATTTTGTAAGGGTGATTTGGATCTCCAGGAGATCCAAGTTAAAGTCTTGGGTACTTTGATGTGAGGTAATGGTGCTACTAACAAATATAGATAATCCCCTACAGTTACCCTAGGGTCTGAAGGCATGAGAGGTGCTAAACATTGGTATAGATGGAGTGCTGTTATTATACTGCCTGTGTAACTGCGCAAATATAAATGTGTTTAAGTTGCACAAGGGACCTCAAGTTCTGGCAACTTACCATTTACACTGGTAATATCAAGCAGCATCACCATGGTGTTAGCTGAATTTGAATTTGAAAGTTTTCAATAGGAGACTCTGCCTAAAAAGACGCTATTAGGAGCGGAAAAGTCTTTTGTCAGTATGTGGAAGCCTTGGTATGAGAGATGTTAGCTATCTCTGTCAAACAGGAAGTCTTACCTACATATCATCTCAGGTTGGCACATACTGGAACCCCTTAGAATGACACCAATTATGTAGCCAGTTGCGAAATCCAATGATCGTGTCTTGCTATGTGAGCATCATTCTTTGAAGAAGGCAATATACTGCTCAAGACCAGTGTCTTTCCTGCCTCAGACATATGCATAGTAAGTTCCATTAGTCATAATCCAGACATACGTAACCTGACATGTGTAATGTCTATAAGCTAAATAATTTCTATTTGCAAAACCATTCAATTCAGAGGCTTAGGCTGCCCAAAGAAGTCATGCCCTGTAACTAATGTGTATTTATGGGACTGTATACACTATAAAAGTTATTCTATCTGTTGCCATCACAAAGCCAGTCCAATGGGGGCCCACTAAATTCTCATGCACAAGACACCATTTGGTGTCCCCCTTATGCTGAACTGCAGTGTACAGTATGTACTGTTGAATCAAGCAAACAAAACTGCATTTGGAATAGAACCTACAATCATACTACCATCCACCATGAAAGACAAATGTGCTGTCTGCTAAGCCAGTGTGACACTACTTTAGAGCTATCATTATATAACACAAATGATGAAACTAGAGTAACAATATTCTACCTCTGAGATCATACTTCTCTTATACTTTGATACTCTAACTTCTTGGACTGATTAAGTTTCTTAATTATGTATTATGTCACTAAGTCCTCTGAGTCTCACATTATTGTCAGACCTCTCTAGTTCTGTTAGTGAGAGGTAACTTTTTTGGGCAAACTGTAACCATGTGGAGTTGCAGTGATTAATTGCTGCCCTTATCTTGACCCTTCAGCCATGGATGTACACAGGTATGCAATGCACTGAAAGGAGCGTGACAGCTCAGAAAATAATGAAAGAGGAATGTTATAAGGCCAAGCCTGCCACTCTTGGAAAACCACTCAACACCCAGAATGTCTCTCAAAATAGCCTATGTTACAGGTGATTGTTATGCTGTACCTCTGTTACCCTTCATAGTTTGTGGCAGCATATATATAGGACTGCATGTCTAATGATTGCATACACAAATGGTCAAGTATCAAATAATCATAACTTACTCATTAGGTCCCAAACAGTTGAAAATATTAAATTATACAATGCTTTTACGGGGAAATCATCCTCTCTATTCCCTTACACCTCTAAACAAACTAGCTCTAGGATCACATAACAATGCAAATAAGGAAAAAACATCCTTACAATACTGTTTTGTGTTCCCATACATTGGATCAGAAATATTACAAAATACAATGGTCTTGCATTGTAACAAGCCCTCTGTACCTCCACATCCTAGTATCTCTATATATACTAACACAATGATAATACTGCAGCACAGAAAAGGAAAATTTCCCATAACTACTTACCCACAAATCAAGCCATCCATCCATAGCCACCTTTTTCCCGTAATTAACAATGGTACAAAGTAGGGCAGTCGATCACTCTTACCACTACCTGTCCATTTAACCACCTGCATGTAACACAAGCAGACTCATATTTATATACACACATTACATACAGATATATATATATATATATATATATATATATATATATATATATATATATATATATTTATATAGTGTATGTGTGTGTGTAAGCTAGAGTTTTCATTGCATAATATCTTAAACCTCCTTTTACTGGAGGCACATGGGATATATGGAAATGACCCATTAAGGATATGTCAGTGTTTCAGTTACATGACTGGTTCACATCTTATCTGGACAACCGTAAACAGGCAGTTCTCTGGGATAACCAACTCTCTGATCTCCACCCCAACACTATAGGGGTCCCTCAGGGCTCTATCTTAGGTCCTCTCCTATTCTCTATCTTTATAAATGACCTTCATCTAGCTACTCCTCAGTTAACTTGCATTCAATACGCTGACGACACAACCATTATATGCTCAGCCTCAACTCAGAGCGAGCTGCACACTCTCACACAAAATACCTTCACAAATATAGAGCAATGGTTCTCGAATCATTGTCTACTCCTCAACCCCAAGAAAACCAAACTCCTACTCTTTACACCAACTCACCTATCCCCCTCTATTAACTTCACACTTACATCCAATAATGGTACCCTCATCCCCCCAGACCAAACCACTAAACTCTTGGGTATTACCATTGACAATCAACTGAAATTTGACACTCATATCAACGCTACAATTAAAGCTACTAACAGAAAAATTGGCTCTCTCTATAGAATCAAAGCTTTCCTAACTCCCGAAACTAGAACTACCATTGCTAGAACCCACTTAATCTCTACCCTTCTATATGCTTCCACCATTTACACTATCTTTCTAAGCACAATCTCAATAAACTAGCTTCATCCTACAACAACATTGCCAGATTTGCCACAGCATCTCCTTATAGGACTCATCATTGTCTTAATCTTAAAAAACTAGGCTGGCTGGAATTACCCAACCTAATACAATTCCACCAACTTACTATTGTCCACAAAGCCCTTTATCACCCTAACAACACTCCAACTCTCTCCTCCCTCATACAACCCTACAAAAATCAGAGGAACCTACGCTCGTCTAACAAACTTCTGATACAAATTTCCCAATCAAATAACTCAGCAGGTGACTCCATCTTCTCCAACTCAGTTGGCAGAACATGGAACAAACTACCTCAATACCTCTCTACACTATCTTCACTCCCACTTTTTAAAGCTAAAGTAAAACTCTTCCTTTCCAACCACTGGCTCTGCTCTTGTACCAACCCTAGTTGAACTTTTTTTCTTTCCTGCCCTCTGTTTCCTTTACCCCCTCATTTCTTTTTCCTAATTTCTACCCCACTTGAACGTCCTCTTCAAATTAATTACATATCTATATTTATTTTTTTCTCAATTCTGTAATAGAGCATTCTTCTTGGGTATTCATTTATTTTGTTCTATGTTAAGCCTCATTTTGTACTCTGATCCTTAGGGAATTTGCAGTTGGTTATGTTAAGTTTCTTAAATACTATTATATATTCTTTATTTCTGCATTATTTTATATTGTTTGTATAAGTTTAACTTGTTTTAGTAGTTTATAGCGGAGCTTTTCTCCCTGGGCCTCCACTGAAAATGGACATATATCCAGTTGGACTAGCCCAGTTAACAAATGTAAAATAAAATAAATAAATAAAAATAAATGACATCTGAATGCCCCTGACTTTTTACTTTTTAAGTTTTTATGAGTGCATTCAGGTCACTGAAGTCAAACTCCACGAACATGCATGTTTTGACCTTTTTTAACCTTGCCAGTACAACATAAGTGGATTATTCTGCCATACTTTAGAAACAGAGCTTAAAATGAAGTCTGATGTCCATAAACATTAGGGTACCTACAACATATCACAAACAGCATCAAAGCCAAAGGGTAAAAAGGATGCAAAACAAATCATTCAGTAAAATGTCTACAAAAACCCTTCTCCTCAGTAAGTTTCAGATTGTCATCTGTGCCTTTGATTATACATTCATAGCTGTTCTCACTAGATCCTTAATACCTGCTACTATGACAAGTGAACTGAATGCACTTTTTCCAAGTTAAGTCTAATATTATCATTTTGATATCAGAAAATTTACATCCTTTCATGGAGAAGACAATAATATTAAACCTGTTTCGTGCAGGGCAGCACATGTTTAGGCCCCAAATCATTGAATCATCTAGGAGTAGGGCTTGTTATACACCAGTAATTTTCCTAGTGATGAGCAACTAAGAATGGGAAGTGGGGGTAATAAATGCACAGTATACAGTGTTTTTATTCTCCACTGTCTGAGAGATCTTCAGCACTTTCCTCTTGCTTACCACTATGCACACAGATGCAGGCATATCCATCTTGGTTTTTTTTTGTTTGCTTTGTTTTTTTGTGGCTGTGAAAAGAACACACCAATTTTCTCCCACATTAACCTTTTGTTATTGTTTCTATTACCTACATTTACATCAGTTAAGGGGTGCTAGCAAGTGTAATGTCCAATGGAGGAGTTACTGTACTTTCAATGAACTGGTGACTTCTAAGAAATTAAGCAAATATAAAAACTGTGCTTCATCTGCTACTTGACTTAAAATTTACAACAGTACAGAATGCAGTAGGTAAAAGTCCAAAGTCAAAGTAAACGTTGTTATCATTCAGATTATAGAACTTGTGCATCACTGAATGAAATTTCGTTACTCCTTCTCAGAGTGGAGGCATTTTCACATATAGACAATCTGTAATACAATAGCTACTATTGACTTGACACACATTATTGTCTTGGACTCTTAACTATCTAAACATAAAAATTTCACAAAAAGGGGAAACTTTACATGGTAATCATTATTGCACGCTTAGGATTGCTTTTCAATATTTGATTATTGCACAAAAATATGCATTTAGACAATCTCAGTGGTATTATTGCACTGAACATTATTGCACAAAAATATGTGATACTACTGTTGGAATTCCAATAGCCTTTTCAGAGTTCAGAGTTCAGCATAGTGTTGAGTTAGTATGAGTTTAGTAGTCTGATGGCCTGTGGGAAAAAAAGCTCTTTTATCTGTCTGTTTTGCATCTCATATGGCGGTAGCATCTACCAGAAGATAAACAGATGAACAGTCTGTGGGCCGGGTAGGTAGTGTCTCCGATTATCTTGTTGACCCTGCTAAGACATCATGACAGGTGTATTTCTTGGATGGCAGGGATCATGGTTCCACTGATTTTTTCTGCTACCAAAACCACTTTCTGAAGGGCTTTTTTTGTCTGAGGAGGAACAGTTAATGTACCAGGTTGCAAGACTGTTGTTTAGTATACTGTCTATGGTGCCTCTGTAAAAAAATAGTAAGGACTGGAGAGGGGAGGCTTGCCTTTCTTATCTTTCACAGGAAATGAAGACGCTGCACTTTCTTTACATGGCAGTAGTATTAATGCTCCATGTTAGGTCATCTGTGATATGTACCCCCAAAAATGTTGTGCTTTCCATTCTCTCTACTATTTCATTGTGGGTTGT
Organism: Protopterus annectens; assembly: GCF_019279795.1. Classification (NCBI taxonomy): domain Eukaryota; kingdom Metazoa; phylum Chordata; order Ceratodontiformes; family Protopteridae; genus Protopterus; species Protopterus annectens. Next base: position 578,378,728 of record NC_056726.1, read on the forward strand.
TAGTGGATAGTGTGTTTTATGCCTTCTTCTGAAGTCAACAGTGATCTCTTTGGCTTTGTTCATGTTTAGTGTGAGGTTGTTATTGTCGCACCAGACATTGAGTTGACTAACTTCCTCTCTATAGGTAGATTCGTCATCATTGCTGATGAGACCTTTGACAGTTATGTTATCTGCAAACTGGATGATGTGGTTCAAGTTGACCTTGGCTGTGCAGTCTTGAGTTAATATGGTGAACTACAGAAGACTCAGAACACAGCCCTGAGGAGCCCCCATATTCATAGTGATGCTCTCAGAGGTGCTATTTCCAACATGTACTGTCTGAGGTCTGTCTGTGAGGAAGTCCAGTATCCAATTGCATAGGGGTGTGTTTATTCCCAGTTGGTCAAGTTTCTTTATCAGGTGTTGGGGGGTCATTGTGTTGAAGGGAGAGCTAAAGTCTATAAACTACATTCGCACATAACAATTCTTGTTTTCCAGGTAGGCCATGGAAGTAAAGTGCCACTGAAATAGTATCTTCTGTGGAGCGATTTGATCGACATGCAAACTCGAGTGGATCTAAGGATGCAGGGAGACTGGATATTGTATGGTCCCTGACCAGCCTCTCAAAGCACTTCATTACTACCGAAGTGAATGCTATGGGGAAATAGTCATTTAGGGCTGACAGTGTGGACTTCTTTGGGATAGGTATTATAGTTGTAGTTTTAAAGCATTTGGGTATGATAGCCTAACTTAGTGATATGTTGTAGATATCTGTAGGAGCATGTGTCAGTCATTGCATTCCATAAGCACCCTTACCAGGATGTTGTCAGGTCCAGCTGCCTTCCTTGGGTTAACCCTGTGCAGAGTTCTTTTAACATCAATAGGGTTGAGACATAGTACTTCATCCTCTTGATTGGTAGGGACTTTCATTGCAGTTGTGTTATTTTATTCCTCAATCCTGTTGAAGAAGGTGCAGAGTTTGTTGAGGAAGTCAGTATTGTCATCGCACTGTGCTGACATGGGCCTGTAATCTGTGATGGACTGTTTGCCTATCCACAGTCTCTGAAGTTACTGAAGTGTTTCTGGATCTTCTGACCATATGCCCTTTTTGCTGTTTCCATTCCCTTGTTCAGGTTCGCTCTGGCTGACATAACAACTTCTTTATCCCCTGACTTGAAGGTTGTGTTGCATGCCATCAGGAGCTCAAACACTTCACTTGTGAGCCAGGGTTTCTGGTTGGCACGTGTGATGATTCTCTTGGTGATTGTCATTTCATCCACACACTTTGATATGAATCCTACTACTGACTCACTGTACTCGTCCAGGTTGGTGTGCTGATCTGCAGTGGCAGCTTCTTTGAACATCTTCCAGTCTGTGCATTCAAAGCAGTCCTGAAGTGCAGAGATTGCACCTCATGGACAGACTCTTATTTGCATCTTGGATGGTTTCTCTCTGATTAAATAGTGGTCTGTAGGCTGAAGTCAACATAATGGATAGATGATTCGAATTATCAAGGTGTAGGTGGAGCTTTGCCCTGAACGCCTGTTTGACATTGGCGTACACGTTATCTAGTATGTTGGCACCTCTGGTGGTAAAGTCTATGTGCTGGTAGTAGTGCGATAGAACTGTTTTTAGATTAACCTAATTAAAGTGGCCTGCTAGGATACAGACACAATCAGGGATTTTGTTCTGCATTTTGCTGATTGACTGGTATAATGTGGTCAGTGCTTCATTTGTGTTTGCACTTGGAGGAATATATACAACTAAGATGATAATATCTGAGAATTCCCTCAGCAGGTAAAAAGGTCTACATTTTACTGTCATGAACTGACTATATTCTCGAAGTAGTGGGTTGACACTTTCTCACAGTTTGAGCACCAGTTATTGTTTATGTAGATGAAAACTCCATCTACCCTGGATTTGCCACTAAGGCCCTGGGTTCTGTCTCTCTAAATAATAATAATGCTTTATGCTGCTTATTAATTTGAAACGATTGTTAAATTGTAAATTGCAGTATCTGGGCAGTAGTAAAAGAAAATTAGGTACGCTGGAAATTCATCTTAAGTTTACAAAGAGCAACACTAGCTTCAGTTGCTAATCCTTCCAAAACAACAGTAAAAAGAATCATACTTTCTTCAGAGTCTTCATCTCACCCAAAAATAAATATGACTGAAGAAGGTAAACCTGTAGGTAAAAGTAATTAAACAGGTAGCCCTCAGAAAGAAAATTAAACTAACAACCACTTAGCAGCTTGACAGATGTAAGCTTTGACATGAAAGAGAAATACTAGAAGAGCTAGGTTAATTAGTAATAGGAGAGTTAACAGAAATCAAATAATTGCTGTAATTACTACCAGCCTTAACATTTGTAACAGTGCATAACATAGGAGATTATAAACAGGTTACTGGGCATAACCACGTTATTATGGGTTTTGACATGGATGCCAATAAATTCACCATATGATAGATGCTCAAGAGGTGAATCTTGGCATCTATGTCAAGAACACATAATGGGGTGTTGCAAACAGAGGCCCAGTCATAATTCTTTCTAGTTCATGGAGCATTATATGCTGTATGTACTACTAGTCACAGAGGAAAAAACAATTATTCAAACCTGTAAAGCACTTATCAAGTGATATATATATATATATATATATATATATATATATATATATATATATATATATATATATACATATATATATATATATATATATATATATATATGTCTACTTCATCAAAGTTTCAGAACACCAAACATCATAACGTCAAAGACCAGATGTTCGAAGTTCTGAAACATCAAACGTTCTGAATGGAGATCGACATACAGTACGGAACTGGAAATTTCCTGTTCTCTTCACTGTGGTGCGATGTCGGAGTTGGTATGTTTAAGTAGCATGGGGTGTGGGGGTACAAGGGGGCTTCGGCCCTTTTTATTTATTTATTTTAATTTTATGTTAGATGTTTCAGAACTTTGATCATCTAGTCTTCAACGATATATAGATATATATATAGATATAGATATATATATATATATATATATATATATATATATATATATATATATATATATATAAAACTAAAATTAACCGCACTCAAAAAAATTGAACGAAGAGAAGAAACTTTAACTAAGAAATGAACTTCAATAAAGATTCAATAATAGTAATAACCCAACTCTTGTAGACTTTGGCTTTCGTCTTCTTTATTATCAAGACTTCTTCAGAAAGAAACATGAAACATGTCTTTCTGAAGAAGTCTTGATAATAAATAAGACGAAAGCGCTAAAGTTCTACAAGAGTTGTTGGTGTTATTTACTATTTTATTGAATGCTTTTGTTCTTATATATATATATATATATATATATATATATATATATATATATATAGATAGATAGATATAGATATATTTATAGATAGTTGTACTTTCAATGACCAAAACACCCAAATGTCTACATCAAGAACATTGACCAGATTAGGCTGACAAAGCAAACATTGACTGTTCCCTACTCATGCAAATAAAATGTTTAAAAAAGAAAGAAAAAACATACTTTTTTGCAGGAGACAAACACTCCTGCACCTCTCACACCTCTTGCTTATCATATATACTAATTCGGGATTATTTATTGTTTTTAAAAAAGCATGTTTATATGGTTCGGCATGGTATGCAGCAATGCCGAGCTGCGCTGACATATAAGATAGCAGACACCTGACAGACATCTAAAAATAGAAACTGGATGTAATTAATTATTCATTTAAAGGAGTGTTTAAGTATGTTTAAGTGTGTTTGCGTGGCACAACGTGGTGTGGTGCTCAGCACTGCTTATAGGTAGCTCAGTAGTATATGTGAAGGTATACTGGATTTCTTAATATCCTCATAGTTAAATGAGTAGAGTTACGGCTTCATGTACAGTAGGTCCAGTGTTTGAATACATGGAAGGGAAAATATGTATTCAATTTTGATATACATATTATGCATTTTTTTATAAAAGGTGCCCCCACTATGCTCTGCTAAGCTCTGCTCAACTATGCTTAGACCTACTAAGCATCACATGAACAGGGTAACAGCTGCCAATGGTTGTGCGATGCTTGGCTCTGCTTGGCTGGTTTGTGCACTCCTAAGCTATGCTAAGACTATGGTTCTGCAGTTTCCGAAAATCTCAGCTCAGTTGCGTTGGTTTGCATGGTGCTAAGTGAAGTGGTGCTTTTTTGAATGTTGCCCAATGATGTGTAAGGGTGAAAAAAAACAGCCTATATTAGGCCCAATAGATGGGAAAACAGCAGAATCCATTGCAGTTCTGGCACTGACTGTATGCAATGGCTGGAGGTGGTGAAAGTGCACGCTTTCGGGTGTAGCGTTGGCGCATTCTGGAGTCCATGGTCATGGTTGGGCTCCTCATGCAAAACCATGATGACAGGCTGCTGCAGGGCAGTTTCCAGGGCTCTGAGTGTAAGGTGGAGGCCTGGGGCTGGCTGGCCAGAAATCTCACCAGTATTACTGGTATCCCCCGCACAGGTGAGCAATGCTGTCACCACCACGATGACCTGAAAAGATGGAACAGGGGACTCTTGGACACCTAGGTCCAAGAAGTGAAGGCAGGGAATGCCCCACAAGTATGCAAGTACGTTTTCCTCTGTTTTACCAATAGGTACTCTGAATGTCTGCAAAACTGGTATGCATAATGGTGTGTTTCTCTCCCAACAGCTGCAGCTGAAAGGGCTTGCAATGTCGAGTCTCATGCCAGGCACTTGGCCAGGTTGCGCCGTGAGAGTGGTGAGTACAGATGTATTATGCTAACTGTAGTGAAATAAGCAAGAAAGAGTAAAGCATCACTGCAATAAAGTATATAAAGTAAAATTTGTAGTACAGTAAATGTGGACTTAGAGCTGTAGTACAATAAATAAATAATGCCAACAGTACTGCAATAAAACATGAAACAATACCAATAACTGCATTAAAGTATATACATTAAAGTTTGTAGTGCATTGTCTTTTGGCTTTTTTGGCTACACTGTAATATCTGTAGAATGCAAATCTAATGGCTGCAAATTGTATTGGTTAACTCATTTAAGTACTGTTCAAGGCTGCCTCTAGGCCAATATTGGATAAAATAATGCTCTGTCATCCACAGATATCAGGTAATACATGTCTCTCAAGTGTCACGATTTCATTTTATGTAATTAATAGTGTGTAATCTGTCTATTACAGGATTACCATGAAAATGATCAACTAGATTTCAAAGTATCACCAAATCATCCCACAGAACGCCTTTGCAGTTATGTAGGTCAACCTGATGTGCATACGGTTTCGCCCATACTGTGCCATGCAAATAACTTGAGAGGTATGTAGGTGCTATATCAGCTATAGGAGACTTGTAGTCACTGTACACATAAAGAAAATACAGACCCATAGAGTAGATAGTGGAAATGTTACTAATGGACTCTTTTTCTCTCTCTCCCAACCCCTTGTCTTCATTTATTTCTTATTGTTATTCATTTTTTATGGTTTATTACTGTTAACATACATTGTTACATTAACTGTATTTTGGAACATGTGTTTTATTATTGTTATATATTATAATAGTTGCATATTTATTTATTTATTTACATTTGTTTAACGGGAAATTCCAACTGGACACAGGTCCTTTTTCAGTGGAGGCCTGGGGAGAAAAGCTTCACAGAACAATAAATTAGCAGCAGAGTACATGAAGAACAATTGAATATACATACAATAGCAAATAATACATACTGCAGCAAACATTAGCTATACATACAATATGAAACATAGTAATGAATGGCTATACCAATATCTAGCTAAAGGCTAGGAATAAAGGTAGGATGTATATACAGATAGTACTAAGCTCAAACAGATACTGTTCTAAACTCATATACCTAAATCTTATATACACATATTGCACTAAACTCAAGCAGATATAAAGCAGAAGCTCCACACAAAGGTGGAACAAGCTAGAAGGGCTAATGGGATGGAAGGGGAAGATAGAGGAGTAAGAGAGGAGACTGTGATAACATCTGAATTAACAAGATATTAACATATCTTGTTAAATTATCTATTTTGTTGGTGTCATTCTGTAACTGTTACTGGTATGCTGTTAACATACTGACTTTTCTGTTATTTATTGTTGTGTTTCACATAATACGCATCAATATGTAATTGGGTTATTTCCAATGTTCTGTCATGCTGTTATTACTAACAATGATTTGTTCACAACTAACCTATACTTATTGCTATACCTCCATTACCATAGCATGTCAGGGAGGCCGGTTCTGGTTCATCCACCTACCTTGCCACATCCGGCTGTGTCACCGGGTCCTGGCACTTCTAGGACCCAGACCAGTGGTGCCCCCTCCACTGTTCCTGCACCACCTGTGGCATCAGGTTGGACTTCCTCAGGGGATGGGGCCTGGCCTTCCCTAAGAGCTGTGGCAGAGGGGCCATTGTCAACAAGAATCAACTGCCAATCATGGCTCACAGGATTGTTCATTGGAGCTATGAATGCCACCTATGCCAGACTGAGGACATGCTGGCCAACCTGTTGGGGCAGCCTCACCCTGGCACCCAGCCTCCAGCATGGCCACCCTCAGGGCAGTGAACTAGCAGTGTCAACAGTCCCATGGGTGGGGACATGAATCACATTGCTGCCATCTGTAGACATGTGTGACTTGGCTTCCACAACACCCTTCCCATGCAAGGTGTTCACCCTCCTTATGTGTCATACACCACCCTTGTCTGCTGTCTTGTCTGTCTGTGAATGCATCCTCTCCTACCCAACTTACCTCCCCACATGTACCTATGTCCCTTTGCCAACATTCCACTCTCACTTTAATAGAAAAAAATGGGCACCCAAAAAAATATCACCCCATATATAGCTCTCCATTTTGCACACAAGTACGCAGGACACAAGTAATTTGGTCCAATTGGCTTGACAATACAGTTATGTTGTCCTCACCTGTCACTCTCTGGGGTTTGAGAGTCCAAATTCATCTACAAATTCAGTCAAAGTGCACAGCTGTTGCTGTACAAGAAGTGGATAGCTATGGTTCTTGCCTACACCATTCCTGCACATCCCTACCTGCCTCTCACTATGTTTTTCACCCTGCTTGCCCCCATTTCACCACTTTCCTATCATCCCCTTTTTCTTTTCTTTATATTTTTTAGCACGCATTTGTGAGGAGCTGCACCGAGCAGTGCAGCGCACCACATTGCTTCACTTTGCTGAGATTAAATGGAACTTTAATAATTAAATATTTTTATTATATTGTCAGACACGTGCAAAATAAACACCACTGCCATGTTTTGAACCCAAGCCCCTCAAACCTACAGCAGACAGCATTAACCCACCACACAGACCTTAATTAAAACAGTTGTTTTCAGCAAAACTATTGATTACCACTTACAGTCACGGGACATGTTTCAGCAGAGCTGCACACCTTGCCGCACTGTGCAAACTGTAATAAAATTTAATGGGAAAAATGGGAGTGTACCTTGAACTCTGGTGCAATAATACACCACTAGACAGCCACAGACATAATAATGGATGTATGTGAGGCCTGTGATAGCAGGTAAATATGCTCTTTTATCTGCAACATGTTGAAACACACTTGCTAAGGCATCAATGGCAAAGTCCATGTTCAACTGGGACGCTGGTGCAGAAATACAGCCATAGAAAGCCATGCATATACTGATGGATGCAGACAATGCGTGTCACAATCTGTATGTATGCACGTATACCTTGCAAATGCACCTGCTGCAACAGTAACTCAGTAGCTCAGCCTGTTAAATCCCTTGCATGCCGTACATTTTGCCACACACAGTCCTGGGTTCAAATCCAGTTTTGTGTTGCAGTTCAAGTGCATTATTGCGAAGACAGCAAGTAATGACTGAGTCATGTAATCATTATCTGCACAGCTTACTGCTAATTAATGAACTACTATTCAGTTTTTCAAGTCAAAGGCCTGCAGGTAGGGACAAACTGCACATATCCAGATAGCCTAACTATATGTCACCTACTACTCTGTTATTGACAGTGTTGCAAAACAGATGTAGCTTAATCACATGCCTCAGCTGGACTGTAAAGGGTACCCTTACCCTGGATCAGCCATAATGACAGGGCTGACACAACTGCCACAGTTACACGTACAGCTTGTTGTCCTCCAAAGTGTTTATACTCCCTGCTAAGTGCTCTAGTCTGCAGCAGCAACTGCAGCCTGTAGCACACACAGCTGTGTGTAAAGGTAGCTGCTACAGACCTACCATACCTTCCAACCACCTAGAACAAGGAATCCAGACACAGCCATACATAATGGGGGAGACAAATGCCCAGAGATAGGGACATGTTTAACAGTTTGCTCCTACAAAGATAGTAAATTGATAAAACAACAGCTATTGCATTAGCTGGCATATTCTGATGAGTATGAAGTCTGACACTCAAATGTCTGTCTTTCATTACTGACTCAACCCACAATGTGTGCCAGTGAACTGCAAGATGACCACAATGTCATGGGACATTGAGCACAAATATGAGGTGAAACTGTGGACATACTGCATAAATCTCTACAGTTGACAGTTATGGTACCTACCGTCTGTGATGCTGTATTCTCCACACCTTAATAATGTCCATCTTAACAACTAAGAAAGGGGCCCAAGTCTACATGAAGGCCTTATATATTGCACTGTGGTGGCATGTAAATGGCTAATGATAGTGCGGTTCAGCTGTTTTGGCTGCAATTAGCAAATCTGATCTACAGATTAGTACAAAGGCAATTACCTGCTAATGAGCAGTACCTTCAAAAGGCAGTCAGCTGGTTATGGGGAACAGGTCAGTATGAGACTTCACTAACACAGACAGCGTATTTTCAAAAGATTACCATAAGCAAAGTTCAACAAAGGAGTACTGCACTCCACCAGGTATGTAATAGATTTCTCCATAAAACAGGATGCAGATGGGAGGATGGAGGTATGGGGAATAGGGATGACAGCAGTAAGCCTGTCTTAGATCTACGGTGATAACATGTTATTTATAGTCTGCTGTCCTACACCTACAGGCATCTGTCCCTGATTTTCACTCACATTTTAGCTCTGTCCCTGTTAATCCCTCTTACAATGGTTGGCTGTCATAAGAAAGCTAGTGGATTACACGTAATACATAGTGACAAAACTATGGGTGCACACTCCTGTAATGTCAAATGATGTACTATAAGATGCCTCCTTTCATTCTGTCAATGTCTCACATAACTAGTTCTAACTTTTTAACAATGTCCCTGAATGTCCCTGATGTACTCTGGCTAAGTCCCTGATTCTGTTGATATTTGTCTCTGTTTGGTTGACAGCTATGCCTAACATACCTATCAAACTCTTACAGCAAGAAATCAGGATGCAGCCAAACTTCCAAAGACATGCATCTGCAGCATTTCTCCCCGGGCCTCTGCTGAAAACAGGCTCTGTGGAACCTAGTCGGATAGTCCCAGTCAACAAATGTTAAATAAAAAAAATAAATTAATTAATTAAATAAATTAATGGGGGGGCAAAGGCCCAAACCTAGCGACACTATTTAAATATTGCCTGTACAAAGTAAGAAAGTGAATAGAATAACAGATATTACAGTAGCATAACTGTGTTCTGAAGTGTATGATGTCTGAAACTCAGATGTCTGTCTTTTTTCTCTGACAGCAACCATCAATGATTGGCCAACCATGTTTCATAATTCCACACTTTTGTGTGAAAATGACCAAAACTATGAGGCAAACATCTTGACATTCTGAAATCATCTGTATAGTTGACAGGTATCATGCCTACTGGGAACATATATTACAGCAGGTATGTATTGTTTTCTGTCATTGTGGCACACTGGTGTTGCTGGACTGTCCCCATATAGTGGTTGTAACAGCACACTGCTATTTATCTGGTAGTGGACATATGACATATTAGTGGGAGTTTGCCCATAGACTGCAGTGCTGGGTGTTAAGAACATACAGCAGGATCTGTCATGGCACACAGGGACATACCCCAGTATTGCTACTATCTTGGTGGTATCCACACACATAGTGTGTTGCCAGAATGTGGGGTATGACATGTGAGGGAGCAGTAGATGGTGCAGGCCATTATGGGTGTGCTTGATCTGTACATAGTGGACATCCACAGATCTTTTCCTGTAATGTGTTCCCCTTTTGTTGTCTTTCAGGATCCATGTACCTCAGAAGACATGCCCCTTTCTCAGATTCGGAGAATGACACAATAGTGGATGGACTGAGACAGCACCATCAGACTTTGTTGTCCAGGAGGAGGCATAATCGGGATCAGCAGGCAACATTGTGGGCAGACTTTGTGCGGGATGTCGATCAGATTGGCCAACAGTACAGGACTATGAGCAGGCCCAACACCGGGCCACAGACATGCTGAATGCTTTACGATGAAGGGCAGCTGACATTGCCAGGGATTGTGCTGCCACCAGTGGAGGTTCTGCAGCAGAACAACTACTCTCAGCCACAGTGGAATTCCTGCAGAATATAGGAACACACAACAGCTCCCAGGCATCCAACACACTATACATCATGGAGGTGGGTGCCACAGTGTCCACAGCAAAAGAGCATCCAGGTAGGCGTACTGTGTTTACCAGTATAATACTGTATCAGCCATTGTGGCAGGCTGTACATACCAGTACATGAGTGTCAGGTCTATCTGCATTGGGGGAGAGTTGGGGTTTACCCTTCAGTTGTGCACACATACTCAGAATGTCAGCAAAATAGCCAGTATCACAGTAGCTAGTGTACATGTGGATATATGCACATATTACCTTGTAGTGCTGCAACATTTGGTGGTGCTGACAATACCTCTCCCTCACCTTTTCATAGGTCTGCCAGATGTGACCCAAGTCTGTGGTCCTGTACCTGGTAAGGGTGATACTGTTTTCTACACATCATATACAGTATACCCTATGAAAGTTAAGGGCTTCCATATTGCCCTATGTACAAATGCTGTGTTTATCCAGAGTAGTATATTTGTATGCTCCATTCTGGAAGAGTTAACTATGGTTCATAGACTGGGTAATCACAGGTGTGTATTTGAACAACCATCAACACATTTGTACTTATAGTTATGAGCAGCTACACTGCCTGGTATACATCAGGCAATTAATCCAAGATGCCTATTCAAACACAAAAGGGGGATGATACATACCTGAGAGAGTGACACTAGTACTGACATATCATTGTCAAGATAGGTGTACTGGGTTTTATGTGTAGTTCTATCAAGTATAGTGTCATATTGCATACCTTACAAGCAGATTGTACTGGCAACTTTAACTGGATGTGGCTGAAGTTCATTTTAAAAAGGGTGTGACTTGTCTGTGTATGTTGTTGTGAGGTTGTCTATTGTGCATGGGAGCAGAGATGAGAAAATGTGAGACTGGTAACGCAGTTGTGGATCCTCATTTGTATGAGCCTGTGTGGATTACCATGCATAAATAGTAATGTACTGCTTTTGTGTTGGTTTTCACAGGTGGTTGGGGGGGGGGGGGTTGGAGTGCGTGCCCCTCACAACCTGATGTCAGTGTTTCATCGGACTCTGTTGATGATGCTGGCCATAGTGAAGCACAGGTGGGGTTGTTGGGAGCTGAATCTGTCCCAGAGGTTGACATCCCTCTTCTGCCCACATTGTCACTGCACACAGTCAGTATGCCCACACATACCCAGTCCCCAGAGGTCACAGATATTGGACAGTCAGAGGGTGGTGACATTGAACAGAACAGTGTGGCAACTATGGTGTCAGTGAGTGTAGACACTGCCTATAGCCGGAGAGCTGGTGAGGTCCCACACAGGTGGATTGACAAGGGTGCTCATAGGAGGACTGCTGTCCATCCACCACCTGTTGCAGGTGTCACATCACGGGTCACTCAGCACATGTTTTGGGCAATCATGGAGGCACAGGCATGGTCTGAATGCAACACCAGATGGATGCTTATGGTTATGGATCCAGCACAGTCTGACATCCCTGACTGCATCCACCACATTGGGGACACCCTGGATCGATTCACTGATGCAGTGAACAGATGGTGTTCTGAGACAGTGTCTTTCTTGGACCGCAAATTGTCTGTGCCAGAACATCTGGTTGGAGTTGGGCATCAGATACATAGATGTAGGTCAGCAACACCATCTGCTGACTGTCCACATGGCCGTGCACAGTCACGCTCCTGTAGTGGCAGTATCTCCAGTGCTAAAGAGGGAAGTTTGCTGTCCACACTATGATGTGGCAGGCCATGGGCATGTGGTCCTTTGCAGTCCCGTGGGGGCCACAACCCCAGCAGACAGCAGTCGCCGTCAGGTACTAGCACCATATCTGACCTTAGGTATGGTAGTGCCAGTGCTACTCCTTGCACAGCCAGTTCCCGTGTTCATGGCCGGAGATTGTGAACTATCCATTCTACCATGCTGTCCAGCATACATATGTGTAGGGCTAGCACTGGTTTTGACTGTGTACATGCACACACTCAAACACCATTGTCATGTGCAGGTCACCAACAGACACACACAGCACTTCTCCATGGCCCATCTAACCCACACCCCTTCCTGACTCACACACATGCTGTCAACCATTTGGCACAGCCTAGGCTTCTGGCACCCCCACACCACACCCCACCCTGTGCCATTGATGCAGGAAAATGCTATTTGTCTGATGCACAGGATGTCCATATTACTTGATATGTACTTGGGTCATGCAGTACTGTTTTGCCATGCCACTTGTTGTGGGCCATAACAGGTACTGTATGCTGGCATGTGTCATGACTACACATCACACTTTGTGTATCGTTGTTGGAAGATGTTGGACTGGTGGTAGTGTTACAGAATGACAGGTGTCACAGACCTGTGTAGGTTTCTGTTCCAGGAGTCTGAAGGGATAAATATGAGGATAAACTATGGACACATGGCAGCAATACAGTGACACAGGATGGCATGGCAGCACAGCAGAAATATGACAGCAAGGTACAGCAGTATACATGAATGGCTCCCTAGTTGCATATGTGTAGAACAGTCTATCAGGGGCAATGTGGGAAGTCAGTATAATCGTGCATGCATACTTTGTGATAAGGTCTACTACTCTTGCTATGTGTCACCTGGGTATTCTGAACTTACTAGAAGGTGTGGTAATGGGGTGAACACAACTACAAATATCCTCTGTCTGTGTCAGACAGGTGGTGGACATTGGCTATGATTGTGAAGAGGAGCAATTTAGGGACAGCAGCTAGTCACAGGGCCATAAAATGCATAACCATTGCACAGAGATAGCCCATATGGGCACAATTGCAATGCTGCAAGGGGATATATTTACACACACACAGTTGGCTGATGTGAGATTAAACCCCTACCCATCCACTATTACACACTATAGCTCACAGTATTATCACATGTACCATAGAGTTTTTCTGAGATTAGACTGTCTGCCAGTGCTCTTAAGGAGGATGACACCAGCAGGCCTTGTAAAGGAGGGCAATGTAGGGCCAGCAGTTAGTCACAGGGCCATAAAATACATAACTATTGCATGGAGATAGCCCATATGAGCATGTCTGCAGTGCTGCAAGGGGATATATTTACACACACACAGAGTTAGCTTATGTGAGAATAGAACCCTGCCTATCTACTATTACAAACTATAGCTCACAGTACTTAGCGCATGCACCACAGGTTACGTCTGTTGTATATGTGATTGCAGGCATAGTACTTGTGAAGTACACAAAGTAGCCTTGTGTTAGCATTCCAAGGGTATGTGGGGACATTTTTACATACACACACACACATACACACACACACACACACACACACACACACACACACATATATATATATATATATATATATATATATATATATATGCATAACAGGGGTGTCTCTTTAAATGTTGCTGTGTGTGTACGTTATGTAAATGTGTTAGGTAGATATATGTGGAGAGTCTATGTATCATTGTAATTTTTATAGCTCTATATATATATATATATATATATATATATATATATATATATATATATATATATATATATATATAGGTATCATATGTATATGTAATATATATATAGGTATCATATGCATATGTGATACATACTGATGGATATATTGATCATGTGTGAGAGGGATAGGGACAGATTTGCGCTGAAGTTAGCTAAGTGTAGGAGCATGCCCAGTGAGACTGTCAGTACTGACAAGGTGACTCCAGGCCAGAGTTACCTGTACTCTGATCTGGAATTTTGTGTGCATTGGCTGTTACACCTGTTTCCACAGTACAGCACTTCCCTGAAATTGTCCAAGGCATTCCCCGGCTGTGTGCTGTACTCAATATGTGACTGGGGTACATAATGTAACACCACACACAGGGTGACAATCTGCATACCTCTCACTGTACATGCTTTTGCAGAATGTCCAGCATTTCGCTCCATATTCCTGGTCTGTTCCTTATACATTTGTGATGTTCTGGTATAATATTGTATAATGCTGTCACTGAATTGTACTAACTACTGAAACATTTAAGTGACGGCCTTTACATCCTGCAGCTATTCTGTTCTGTTGCAACCTGCTGTTATACTAGTCACCTTCTAGGTTAATCAGAGCATGTGTAATGTCTGTCTGTAGTTTTGGCCCATTGTCCACTCATTCTCTCTGACTTTATCCAGGTTTCTTGCAGTAACAGATTGAGGCGTATGACAGACTTTGGGAATACCACCATACGAGTATGTCACATGCAAAAGATATGGATGCTGCCAGATTCAAACCATCAACACCATCACCCATGCTAATGTCCCTAGCCCAGTGAGCCACACCAACCACCAGACAGACAGGTGTCATTCCTCACACAATCAACAGCATACAGACATACATAGTCACCCCTGCATTACGTGAGACATACAACATGTGCCAAGGTTCTATGTCACAGCCCTGGAATTGGCTTGTCTGCTGAAATATCATTGCAGACTTACTGTTACAGCATTTGTATGGGAACAATGATGTGTTGGGGGTAGGGGAAGAACAGCACATGATCTGCTGGCATAGACAGTAGTGCAAATGTCATGTGACCCCACTGTTTAATATTTTCTTTGCCTGCTGTAGTGAATAGTCCAGCCATGAGGCCTAGTGAATATTATGGAACACATACTATTGGACTGGGTATCTGTAGTCCCATGTGGATGTTATATCTCTCCAAATATATTCACTTGCATACATGCAGCAGGTCCATACATATGATAGCATATTATAGTACTCCTTACAAGTGGTGTGTAGGTGAGTGACTTATCTTGCAAATGCAGCAGATGACAGAACTAGTTCAGGGCTGACTCTGTCTGATGCACACAGTACACAGCCAATATGCGGTTAGGTACAGGTTGTGTGGGGTGCCTGGCATCATTTTTACTATATGTATGTCAGTCAGAGTAAGGTGTCAGTCCTTAGGGCCCTAGGTTGTTAGTGCATATGCTATGCATTGTCCCTTGGCCAAGGCCAGGGCATACTGGGCATGCCTACATCTGCCTACAAGGGCATCCTCAGGGGTTTCCTCCTCTGAATCCCCCTGTGAGTGTGGGTGTGGGCACCTAGGTACTGGTGGGGGATTATATTGTGTAGCATGGCACATACTGTGAACATCTGTGCACATGTGGCTGGACAGTACTGCAGAGCTCCACCAGATATATCAAAGCACCAGAACCATGACTTATCATCCATGGTTCCAGTGCGTAGCCAGCATCCTCCAGTAAATGGCCATGCGGGATGTCCCCCCTAGCAAACATCTTTTACAGCTGTGATGAGTGCCAGATATGGGAGTTGTAATAATTGCCAGGGCTGCCAGCATACACATTCATGATAATGCCCTGGGCATTGCACATGACCTGACAGTTGATGGAGTGATACCCCTTGTGGTT
The DNA here is from genome assembly GCF_019279795.1 of Protopterus annectens. Classification (NCBI taxonomy): domain Eukaryota; kingdom Metazoa; phylum Chordata; order Ceratodontiformes; family Protopteridae; genus Protopterus; species Protopterus annectens. Next base: position 578,394,615 of record NC_056726.1, read on the forward strand.
GATGTAGATTGTACCCTCCTCACAGGGTGGTGCTTTGATGTGTACATGAGTGCAATCTATGGCACCCAGTATCTTAGGGTAGTGTGCTACATGGTAGAAGTGTTGCATACTGCTGGCTCTCTCCTCAGGGATGTGGGGAAAATAAATGTGCTCACTGGCATGTGGTAGCATAGCATCCAGGAACTGGTGGAATACCCTGGATACTGATGCCTGTGAGACCCCAATCATGTCCCCAGCTGGTCCTTGGAAAATACCTGTAGTTAGTACCCTAAGAGCTACACATACCTTTGTTTCCACTGGGATGGGTTCCCCATTGTTGACTATGGGTCTGAGTTGTGAGCGGCAGAGCTCAGTGAGTTCTTGTAGTATGTCCCTGTCCACCCTGTAGTGCTCTAAAATCTCCAGCTCATGTAGCTCCTGGAAGGTTACCCTGGGCCTGAACACTCTTCTCCTTCTCAGTCTAGGCCTATTGTCAGCATCAGCAATGAGCTCAGCCTCTAGCACATACAGATGTAGCAGACCTTCAGCAGCCCCTAGCATTCCTTCAGTTAAAAATCCCAAGTCTGTACTCCACTGGTGCAGAGTATGGGAGTGAAATCAGATTGTAGATGCAACCTTTAGAGTGCTCTACTGTAGTTGCAGCCTGTGGGATTGGCTACTTATGATGTATTCCACCTGCCAAATGCATCATTATGAACTGTTAATGGCCCTAGTTTAAGTGAAATAGAGGTCATCAGTAATTAATATACCATTGGCTTTTTCAGCCAGTTTTTTTTTTTTTTTGGACAGCCTTCCTCACTCAGCACTGTGGCACACAGTGCAAACATACGCCATGAAGGTAAACGATGCTCAGCAGTCACTGCAAACATCCCCATGAAAGGTCGCACTCACCACGGCTCAAACACATGCAAACATGTGCAAACACACTGAAACATGCGCCATGAAGGTAAACAAAGCTTAGCAGCCAGTGTACACACCCCCCCTGCTGAGCACAGCAGCACGCTGTGCAAACAGACGCAGCTGAGCTCCAATGAGCGTACAAGTCCTCAGACATACACCCCCATTGATGTCAGCTACCTCTTCTGTGGACACTGGCATGGCCTACACGGAAGGGATCTGAGGACATGGATACCCATTTGTGCTATTCAGTAACCCCACCTCATTTGCTCAGGGATCTGTGCATACAACCTGGAAACTACATGGTTCCAGGCCCTGCCTCATTAGCAACAACACTATTCCACAATTGTAGACACTCAATGCATTAATACATTACTGTCACATACTAAGAAATTTGGTTTTTACACTCTGTTCTATTTTTTTTTCTTCATAAAACCATGTTTGCACACTGCAGCAGCCACGCAAACATACCCACATGATTAAAATAATAAAATTATTTTAAATTATTTCCCATATGGCTTTGGATAATTTTGCATATATCTGTTTCTGCTATGCTTTTTCTGTCCATTGAACTACACTTTTGCAGTCCCTGTTTTCTGTTTACAATCCTGTACATAGAATTTTTTTGTGTACACTATGGACACCAACACTGGGTCTGCATGACTGCCTATCCACTTGCTGGAACACCCTACCTCCCTCATTTGCATGCAAGTCACCTGCTTCTGAGGTGATTTGCTTGCCACAGATAATACTGTGTTGATGCATGCGTGCACAACGCCCAGCTCTCTTTACTGGATCACAAACATGCTTACTTTCATGGAAAAAAAGTCCATGTAGGCTTTATTAAATTCCTCACAGGGAGTATTTTCCATATCATGATTAGATAACATGGAGGGTTTGCGTGGGTTTAATTTTTGCTCTGCTTAGATAATCTTTTTTTTGTGAATTTATGCCATCTGATAATCATTTAATTAATGAGCTTGCAAATAATTGATCTATGCAACTGTATGTCATTTTTGTTTATTAATAACCTTATTTTGTTTCTTCTTTTCCTGTGCTTGTTATTATTGGATACTTTATTTCAATAATAAATCCAAGCAAAGAAGACGTAGAGATGCTATAATGTTTAGAAAGAGATCACAATTGTTTAAAATACCACATTTGCTACATTAGGTTTTCAGCCTGAACAGCATGTCATTTGTTCACAGAAAGTAATCTTTTCCAAGTAGTTCAGTGTATATTAACAATAGTACCATTACCTCTCTCTCTCTCTCTCTCTCTCTCTCTGTCACTCTCATTACATCTGCATTTTTGTGAATATTATACATACAAGTCATTTCTATCAACATGCTGAAGCCGGCATGGGTCACTTGTGTGCCAGTTTTAGCTTTGATTTTGGTTTCAGGCTTAAATAAACTTTTCCAGAATGCCATAAAACAGGGGAGTAGGCACAGATTAATAAAATATGCTTGCACATTCTGTATCAATCCTCAAGTCCTCTGTCCTCTTTTCCCATTTTGCACATGGGGGTCAGGGTGTCACTTCAACAGTGACAATCATCTCAAGCTAAGGTTTACACCACCAGGTGGCTAGCCATACCTTGAAAATTGCACATTCTGTATGAGTTGAATATAATAATAATGGAAACTGGATGCAAACTACAATTTAAAGATAAAATTTAACGTGGTATGTGAAGTGAATCATGGAGTTTTCATGGCTGTATATAGCTCTGTGTTATGTATGACCAAGACTAGGACTCATAAAAATACTCTGCACAGCTGCACTGCACAAGGTTGCCACAGAAAGGAAGAATTGTGAAAGTGTGAGGAAATACTCCTTGCACATGAATATCCAGTACATTGCACTTCAGAACATATAGCCCTACTCAGCTCCAGTGTGAGAGTCAGAAGCAATACAACACAGCAATTCCAGCTAATTGTGCAGGTCTCTTGGTATAGAGAAGAAGAAAGCAAAGACAACATGCAGAGTGTACACATGTACTGACAGTGTGCTTCCTAACTAAATGCCACCATAATATAAGGCTAGCAAAATGAACAGTCCAAGCAACTATTTGTGCCAATATGCAATCTTTCTTGCTAATAATGACCAGAAAATGCAAACTTTTGATGGTGAAGTATATGAGTCTTGCTTAACAAGGGTCCAAAAATCATATGAGCACTATTACCATTGTTATAGAGGGGAGGAAATGGGTGTACGGGACAGAAAGGAGAGAAGAGCAACCAGAGGGAAATATACAAAGCAAACAAGTAGAACAGTAGTACAATAAGGAAAGGAAGGTAGTGTATAGTTTTGGTGTTGTGACAGTATCTTTTGAATTTATTTCAAGAGAAAAGAGCTATGGTATATGGTGTGTAAGGGAAGACTAGGTAAGGAAAGAGAGTGTAGGATAGTGTGCAGAAGCAAATAAATAAAAAACAGTACAGACATTCATGGGTCCTTTTGTGCACACAATACAAACATACATGGCTCCTTTTGTGCACACAGGACAGACATGCACGGGTCCTTTTGAGTACACAGTACAGACATATATGACTCCCTTTGTGCACACAGTACAAACATACCTGGATTCTTTTGTGCCTACAGTACAGACATACGTGGTTCCTTCTGTGCACACAGTACAGGCATACATGGTTTCTTTTGTGTACACCTTACAGGCATACATGAGTCCTTTTGTGCACACAGTACAGATATGCATGGCTCCTTTTGTTCACACAATACAGACATACATGAGTCCTTCTGTGCACACAGTACAGACATACATGGGTGCTTTTGTGCACATGGTATGGACATACACGGCTGCTTTTGTGCACACAAGGAAGGAAGTGGAAAAATTTGGACAGAGACATACAAAACGGAAAGATGGCAATGGGGAATTTTTGGCCATGCATGATTTAAGAGCAGGGCACACTAGGTTGGTGGACACACCAGTTAGGGGATATGGGGAAATGCATGCTACTTGGGGGGGGGGGGGAGGTCATTGCAACTCTGAGGGTTATGTATGCAGATCCATAGCCATCTGATGATTCCATGTAGGCACTTCCAGATGGTGACTGACCATCCAGTGGATGTGTGGTTGGGTCTCCTGCTCCAATGAAGTTGTAACCCATCACAAAAAGACTTCTATCTGCCCAAGATTTTAGCCAACATGATTTTCAACTGCATCTTCCAATAGAGACTCAACCATCTGCTGCTACTGCTGCTGTTATGGTTGGTTAACAGGCTGAGGGACATGGTTGTCCATCTAAGAACAGTCTTCACTCTTGTCTGGTGAATCATTCATACTCCCATCATTCATCTCCCATGAGCCACATCAGAGGGAGAGAGCAGGGAAGGTGATTTCACCTGCCAATCTTCCCCGTTCAAACTATGAGGACTTGTGCAATAGAGACATAATTGGAGCAGTTCTATAAGTGTATCATTAATATTGCACTCTAAGGCAGATAGAATTAGATCTATCCTGTTTGTGGCCACCTGTTGCTGCCTCCTGTAATACCTCACACTCTTACTCTACTGACATAGCTGAAAATTAAAAGTGCATAATATTAATTCTCCAGTCAGTGTTTTGCATTTATATTTCAGGTAAAACCAAACAAAATAACCAAAAAAAAAATGCCAGCTGCAGACAGCACATCTCTGAGTGCTCTCTTTGCTCTTCACCTTTCCACTGCTGCAGACTTTCAGGATGACATCTACAGGTCACCAAAGCAATGCCAGCATTTCTTACTAGACTGTTGGATGCCAGTAGCTTTGGTAAACATGAGAACCAGCTTATGCCAGGTATCCACTGTTTAAAATATCCTTCCATGTCACCTGAAATGGGTGAGAGGGAGGTAAAGAACTACCTTAGTCTGTGTTATGTACCATACAGGAGCCCAAACATCAAATGATATTGTAAAATCACAGCAACTTGTATACATAGGCATGATCATGAAAATGGTTCTGCACAAGCATTCCCTGCTCAGTTGTACCACATGCATGTATTCAGCCCGGTGCATCCCTTGGGAATTCAGGAATGTAATATGTCTCTCACAGACATGCTGCTTATTATGGTGCCACAGTATAGCACTGAAATTAAGTGATTTATAGTTATTCATGTTAGCTCTCCTAATTTGCCAATGTTGTAAATAAAAAGAGTTTACATTTGAGGAGTTTAGCTTGGTGCCACTATTTCAGTTGCAAGTCATTTGTGAGCCATACAGTACTGTGTTTAACATTGTGAGACTCCTCATAGCTCTTGATATAAATGTTTTGAAGGTATGGTAGATATTTTCCATTAAAAGCACTGCTCAGACATCAGGGGCATGATACACTAGTGGGCATTTTTCCTAGTGGTAAGTGTATGTGCAGCATACTGGTTTACTGTGCTACATCTGTTTGCCTATATGTTTCAGTGATCACAGCAGTAGTTGAAAGCTGTTTCTGTTGGGGAGGGTCTGTATCAGGCAATACTGGCAGGCTAAAGCAGATTATCCTCTGTCAAAAAGTCTTACTTGATACCACAGCTCAGTGTATAAACCTGCATATCGGCAATATGCTATTGGGGGTTTTACACATGCCCATATTAGCAGATATGTGTACAAGCTTACTGACTGCTAAGAAGTATTACATGGTACGATAGCAGTTAATATGTTTTGGAGTTATACTTGGTTATGGTACTTTCTATGTTTTGTTACCTATGTTATCCTAATTGTTTTTGTAATTGGAGCTTTTCTCCTCGGGTCTCCATTGAAAACGGGCTACTGCCCAGCTGGACCAACCCAGTTAACAAATGTCAAATAAATAAATAAAATAAATATAAGTCCTGTATACTGTTATTATGCTTTTTTGTGGCAGGAGTTACACAATGAACTGGTAGATCCTCAGTACTTTTACATTTATTCTTAGTTATAGATGCTCTTGTTTTCAATGTGAAAAACAGGATACAGTTACAGGACAGACAGAAATTGGGTAATTCCAGTGATGCTGATAACAGCATTCAAGATGTATGGCCTTTAGCTGTTGCAAAATAAACTCAAGCCCCTTTCTGTAATTTCTCACCATTGTATAATTTTGACTCTGTACCTTGTAACCATCAAGCCTGTCCATACTGGTTTTAGGTTCATTCAGTTCCCTGAACTAGGTATCCCCAACATGGAAGTGAGAGCCATTTGGAGGGGTAATCATACACACAGCCATGGAGGTTTGTCTGTGCTTTTGCCAACATCATAGCAAATATAGCATTTGTAATGAGGTCATAATCCCACCCCTTGGTGGCTACTATGAACACTTATGTCACTGCAGGGCATCCTACACCCTCTTCATACAGTTGCACACTTCCATCCACATGCTAGCAAGACATAATCTTCTGTTTAAGATCAGCAAGCTCCCATCCTCAGAGCTAGCCTTTGTCATGCCAAGCAAGCCTTCCTTAGCATACAAGCAATCATCTAATTTAATCTAACATTCTCTTCCCCTATTGTGGGTGAGCTGGCATTAGCCACTCACTTTTACTCTCCCTTTCCAGTGCCACAATTTAAACTTGCTTAATCTGGGTTGTAGTCAAGGCTTTACCCCTCTATGCCATAAAGATGTGCACTATAATGTCTCATTTAATAACAAATTTCACTAACAGATAGCAAACACAGAAAACTCTATAAAAATACTGAAGCATGGAAACCACAGCCATGTTTCCATACAAACCTACAGTACACATGCAGTCTACGACACATTATGCATTCACAGTGTGGAAGCAATACTAGAAAATAACCTAAGATATATTAAGAAACATAACTAGATAAAAACAGATAAAACCCAGGGATACAAAAACCCATTGGACAAGTCCTTTTTCAGGGGTGACCTGGGTGTACTGTCTGGTTAACTAACTTGCTGAGAGTCACAGGGTATGCAAACTGAAGGGGAAGTAATCAAGCTCCGAACCTTTGACTACAGGAAGCAGCACATTAATAGAGCAAAGCCTTTGTTCTGTTTGTTAAATACCAGCTATCGTGAAATTAACCTTACCGTCCCTACAGAATGGATCACCTGACAATCAATTAAAAATAACAAAAGAACAAAATTCAACATGTTCAAGAAAAAAAAAATATTCATAAAAAGAAATATCCGCATTATAAAATTAAAATCAGAAAGCTGTAATCATTGTATACTGAAGACTACAGTATTGACAGCATCATGGCTTCAGTAGAAAGTTGGTAAAACATTAAAATAATCTATTGTTTAACCTTATTGTGAATAACTGCTCATATCTCTACCAAACGTAACAATATGAGCTCAGATTTTCAACATTGTCTCTTTGTCACCTTTACTTGAACTGTGACACCGAATCTATGCAACTCAGATCCAAAATTTAGTTTGTAAAAATGATGGCAAAAACTTACAAATGAAATTCTGCAACTGCAAATAACAGTCTGATAAAAGGATCCATAAAATGGCTACACTAAACATTTCATATCAAAATTCTACATAGTTAAAAAGCTATAAATCTGCATAAAATCAGTTAGAATTGGTAGAGGAATGATATTGCATTAAAATGCACTATAAAACATTTAATTATCATATTAAAACTACTAAATGTACAACAAAAAACTACAGATGTCCATTTTTATAACTACAATAAGCCACTTGAGAATGCGGATGGTAGAAGTATTATTTTGCAACCCAGGGGTAGTACAATGCACTCGCCCTTCATATTCATGCCTCACAACACCCATGGGTATGCAGTAATATTTGTATCATTCGTACCCTTTCATGCTTTATTGCCTACTTAACACATGACAACTTAGCATAAGATTAGAAGTCGTATTTTTATGATGTGGCACGGTGTGTTTATTAATATATATAGCTTATATCAGTTTCCTGTAAAAAGGAGGGATATAGAGCAAAGATCTTATAAAAACATGAACATCACCCTAGCCTCACGCCTCTTCACTCAGCTGTTTTGACTATTTGAATAGAAATATGTCATATATTACTAGTAAAATATAGTACATACGTGAAGAAGTGGGTGCTTTCATAGGTTAATAAGTAAGTACTCAGGTGACAGATGAAGATTTTTTTTGTTTGTTTTTTGTTTTATTTATTTCAGTGTGGGTAGAACCAAACATTAGTTCAAAGATGAAACAAGTTGTGATGCTTTAATCCAGGGATATGATGCAGTTAATTTCAAAATGTGCATCAATTAGCATTTCTGTGCAAACAGACTGCACTCGTATCAGGCAGTGACGATGATCTGATTCTTAGACTTTTAAGATGTTTCCATATAAATAAATGCATAATCTCAAAATGCAAATACATAAACACAGAGATTCCCTCTGCTCAGGCACTGCTAGAATCACAGAAGTGAAATGAAACTATTAGCTCTTACTTGGGACTCAAGCCCAAGACCTATGCACGGATATATGCTAGAGTTCTTGGGTTTTAGATATTTTCTTTTCAATTCTGTGATTCTAGCATTAATCCATGACTCTTGTCTTTTTTAATATTACTTCCTGTTTCATTCAGTTGTACATGTGTTTACTATATCACAGGCAATATGAAGTAAATACATAACTATCTGTAACAAGACAACAAACTCTGACATTTTATTTTATTTAAAATTGTGTCCCATGACTGTATGCAGTCGTAATCAGTGATGGTGGTAGGAAAACACTCCCTCTGCCTTTGGCTTTCTTGGGCTGAACCCCAAGACTGTAAGTGATCATGTAATTAGTGATAATCAGTGATACGTAAACAAGTACTGTGTCTCATTTTCAAGTCCATTATAAGACAAGCTCCTTCTCTAAATTAATGTTAACTTGCATTACTGTATGTGTTATTCTTTGTTTTATATTATGTTTACAAAGGCCAAGTCACATGGTTCTTCCTTAAAGAACCAGTCATACTTAGACTGACCGCATTTAACTTGAATTTCTTATTCTTGCTGTGAATTTCACTTTACCTGTTACTACAAAGGAAACCTGGCATGAAAACAGCATTTTGTTTGTTCCATAACAGTTGCTTGACATCCATTGACTTCTCACTGTTTGAGGTCATGGAACATTGTTGCAAGATCACATGCATTCTTATAGAAAAGGACCCCGATGTCGCAGTAGAATGATGTTTTCTGTAAAACCTCAAAAAATATATAATTTATTCATGCAGATAACCTTAGTAACAAATGCTGTTGTAAAGAAATATAAATTTTACAGCCTGACAAATAATCAATGTTTTTCAAAATTTTATTTGCAGTATTTGTAGCTGTTTATTGCATCTGTTTCTTCTGACAGTGCATTTCTGTCCCTACCAAAGTGTCTTTCAAAATAACTTTAAAATACAGTTGGTATCCACAACCTGCATGTTTAACTAACTGCTGAAACAGTAGGCAGTCTTAATATGCAATGTCCTCCTGTCCCATCCATTGCCTTATGGTGTTGCAAGCATTCGGGAGACAGCTCATTAAGTCTGAAGCCACTAAATAATCAGGACCCCTACATCATGCATCCACTCTTTTTTCCTTTTGTGACTATAAAATTCTTCATGTGGTCCTTGTGCTGTCTTCTTCTGCCATGTACTTTTGTACTCTTGACTTTGTTGATTCCTTTAAGATATTTGAATACTTCCATGATGTGCTCTTCCTTTCCTGCACAGTTTACCTGTTAAGCTCATAATGTCTCTTTGATTGGTTTCAGTGAAGCTCTTGCACCAGTTTTGCTGTTTTTCTCAGTGCTACCCAGTCATGACTGCACATTTGCCATGGTGATGTCTCCAGAGTGCACATAATGCTGTACAAGGGGCAAGCATCTCCCACTACCTGCATAGTGAAATAACAGCTTCTAACTTTTCATTTATATTCTTTCTCTCCAGCCATAAAACCTGATGACAAAGAGCAATAAAATGCTTTCGATGACCCAGCCAACCTAAGATCGACTAGTGGCTCAGATGACTAATGGACTGGCAGGGGGAGGATGGACAGTGCTTATTACAGGAGGAAGGGTGATGGCTCCCCGCTAATTGTATCTACTGTTCCAATATAGTGTAAAGGATCGCACATAACACCAAAAGCAGTAGATGGCCAGGAAGGGCATGCACTGTGGCTGCCCAAGCGAATAACAATAGCTCCCTGACTTGCATGCAAATGAACTCATATGCACAGATGTGGGGTGGGGGACATAGGCAGTCGCTATGGTGATGTGCATAGGCACATCACAACCCAGCAGTGGGACTAGCACTAAAAATATAAAATGCTGTCATGGCTGAGAAGCCGGTGAGAGCACAAGGAACCTCTAATATCTGCTGAAATGGTGATCCCATACACAAGACTCTCCTGGTGGATCTGAAAGTAAGATGGTGGTCACCAGCAGAGAATCAGGGCTAGTGTGCGATCAGAGAGACTTGATGGTTGACAGGCAGAGGAGGCAAAAATATATATTAAAAATGAATTTATGTTGTTTTGTCAGTGCACCCCAGCATGCCTTGTTAGATATATTGATAGGCAGCTGAGGGCCATATAAACAGAAGAAGCAGTGAAAAAAAAAACCCTAGCTGGGCCATTATTATGACAAGATGCTGATTAAATGCAGCAATGAGCAATCAAAAACACAAGTTTGAGGAAATGGATGTTGCTGTGAGACATTAACACTTTAGTACAGAAGTGATATGGGCTTAGTTCAGGAATCTGTAACACAAGACTTATCAGGGCTGCTTTATTTCTAAAGCACTATAATTCTGCTATAGGGTAAGAGAAAAAGAGTAGAAACATCAATGTGAAGTAGGTAAAAGGACAACAGACGCAGTTTAAGGTGCAGATGTCACTCATTTTAAATACTACACTCAGTGAAAGCTTTACTTGGGCCAAAGAAACAGTGAATGTAAACTCATAGAAGGGAATTCTGTTAAGCTGCTCGTTCACCCTAATTATAGATAAATTGTCTCTTGTTAGCAAGCCACTAGCCACAACATGTAACAAGTATGTTCAGATATCCTGTTTGTATCAAGTTTTGGATCATCTTTTACCTTAATGTAAAACTATACTACCTAATGATGACTTGTTAATCTACAGCACCATGATAGATACCAAATGTCCATTTATGCTGCTGGAGTTCCTTACGGTTTTCTTGCAAGTAAACGGTAATGCAAAACAAATGGTAAGTGGGTAGTCTGCTTTCCACTTTAAAGTTTTATGATGAAGGATGACATTTTTTATTCTATTTTTTAGGTCTTGATTGCAAATGTTTTCTTATTTTAGTGAACTAGTTGATTTACTGCTTTATGCATTTATAAAAATGTATGTGAGTGTATTGCTGTTTACTTACTATCACCATTGGCATTAGGAATATTGTAAAATGCAATATGCATCCTTTGTTGATATACTGTGCTAATGCATTTGTGTTGTAGCCTGCCTGCAGCCCATGTCATGACTGAAAAAGGTCCTATTGCCAGTCCAACTGAATACATAAATAAATGTTCCGTGTATATATGTATGTACATGAGTATGTGTACAGTTATTTATTTCTTTATTCATGTTTCCATTCATTTCATTGACTCAGTACACCAGCTTATAATAACGTCTTTTTTCAATGGAGATTCACATGGACTGTCTTGCCAATTACACTCATAGTAGCATATAACAACTATGTGTTGCTTATACAGTCTTAGGACCAGCAATGTATTGTAGACATATTAGAATTATTATATCAAATAGCCAGGTAAGCTGTTAGCTTGTCAATTACTTGTGTCACAGTGAGAGCACAGACAGTTTTAGCAAATCCAAAGCAAATGTATATGGTAAAGAAATCTAATACATTAGAGAACAGAAAGTCAAGTAGTGTGGTTAAGGGGGTACATCAATGCACTATAGTAAGCTTGAGATAATGAACAGGATTAATTCATTTACCAGGATGTGTACACCTCCATCTACATATCATGATGCCGTTTCTTAATTCAGCAACCACCCTAACGTGGTGCTGCATAGTTCTCTAGCATGAAGGTATGTAGCACTACATAGGGCTGGCATCCCACCCATGCTAAATGTTAATGAGGCATTCTGGAGGAAGAGGTATATGCTAATTACACATTTGCTCTCTCACTGAAACTGCCTCCAGGAAGGCATCTACTTGGCCAAGCAATTTAACAAATTGCTCAGGCCATGTAGATCAGCACTGCCATACTCACTGGGATGTGGTGATGAACACAGCCAAAAAGCCATGTTCAGCTACATACCACAGCCATGGGGTAGAGGGATGCACTAGCATACCTCTCAACTGTCCAGATTTTCACAGAATGTCCAGATTTTTGCTTCATATTTTTGGTCTTTTCCTCAAAATTTGTACTTTTCTGGATTTTTGTGGCAAATCAGTGAGGACTGAATTCACTAAAAATGTCAGGTCTTTGAGTTTCAGATTTCATATCTTTCAGAAAATGCATAGTAACACAAGATTTTTTATTCTATCAACTTTCTAAGTTTGTAAGAGCAATAGTTACAATTTCTCCCTATTTCTTGGCTTTGTCCAGACCTTTTGTGCTAAGAGCTTGAGAGCTATGTACTAGAGACCCTAGGGATTACTTTTAAAGTAGCTTATTGATACCAGTGGCAGTACTGAGATCAGGGGTTGGGGGATATACTAGACCAACAGTGATTACTCATACACAGAAGTGTCATACTGGTACTACCCCTCCATTAATTGGGAAAACTACTCATGTACCAATACACTTCCCCAACTTTTCCTGGAATTCATTAATTTCAATGCCCAGGACCAGCTCGTTCTTACCCCCACTAGAGGTAGCAACATCCTTGACCTGGTCATTACTAACATGGGCAACCGTTCCGCTACACTAATAGTCACCTCCTCCCTGGTTAGATCCAACCACAAACTAATCACCTTGGAAATCAACATCCCTCCCACCCCACCACCCCCACCCCCTGCAAAGGTAACCATCATGAAAAACTTCTCCAAAGCTAACTTTGGGCTCCTAAAAACAGAGGTAGCTAACTGCAAATGGAGAATAGTTGCATGACTGCCGAATCATACACCAATGCACTGTACAAACACGTGCACAAATGCATGGAACTCGCCATACCCAATAGAACCAAGACGCTCTCTTCCAAAAATAGGAAGCCAATCTGGTGGTCTACAACAGAACGAAGAAACTGATGCAAAATAAGGTGAAGTCCCAAGACTAGAAAAACTCCCTTATCTGCCTCAACAAAAAGTTGAGATCCCTCATCAACTCCTCTAAAGCTAGCTATGAAAACAGAATTGCAGCAGATAGTAAAGACAACCACAAGGCCTTCTATAGTTATGTAAAGAATCTCCAAGGCAATACCCAGATTTCTTCTGAGCTACTGCACAATGGTACCTCCTATACCGAGCCAACAGATATTACTAATATATTGGCCGACAGATTCCGTGCCAACTTTACCCACCTCTCCCCTCCTAAAGACCTATAACATTAACAGTAGATTGCCAGGCACCCAGTATTACTGCTGCACAGGTTAAAACAGCACTGTCCAAGGCAAAGAATACAGCTTCTATGGGACATGACAATATCCCTGGCTGTGTTCTACATGAAATACAGAGTGAACTGGCATCTCATCTGTGTGCCCTGTTCAATCACAGCCTCACCTCAGGTTTTGTCCCTACCAAATGGTGCACTGCTACAGTCATCCCTCTCCACAAAGGAGGAGCGACTACAGACCCTGGGAACTATCGCCCCCATTAGCCTAATGAGTCTGATATGCAAAGCTATGGAATGCATCATGATGGACCTAATAAACAAGGATATAGGGAATCTCCAAACTCTGGATCCCACACAGTCTGGTTTTTGTGAAGGGTAGATCATGCCTGCTCAACTTGGTCAACTTCTTTGAGTCAGTCACCAGAGCTGTGGATGAAGTCTAGGTGGTTCACACAGCCTACCTTGATCTGGCTAAGGCCTTTGATACCATTACCCACTCAGGAATCATAGAAAAACTCAGTAAGCTAGGCATCAACTCCTATTCACTAGATGGTTTGCAAATTGGCTCACAGATAGAACCCACAATATGAAAGCAGCTGACTCAAAGTCAGAATGCCAACCAGTCATGAGTGGAGGCCAACGGGGTTCAGTCCTGGGTCCTCTCCTGTTTGGTATCTACTTCTCTGAAGTCCAAGCCAACACAAAGGAACTCTGGCTGATGAAGTTTGCAGATGATTGCAAGTTGGGAGCTATTATTAACTCCCCAAGTGATGTTGACATCCTACAGAAAGGCCTCACTGAAACCAACAACTGGTGTCAGAACCTTGGCCTTAAGCTCAATGCCAAAAAATGTGCCATCATCCCCTTGGGAAAAAACCAGTTCCCATGAATTACCACATTGATGGTAGTCCACTGAATACAGAAGGCGTTATAAGAGATCTGGGAACACAGGTTGACAGCAACCTCTCTTACGATCACCACATTGCCACTGTGGTCAGAAAGCCCTTCTATGTGGCACATCTCATTAATAAGGGTTTTTCATCCAAGAAGAAAGAGGTCATTGTCTCCCTCTACTCTTCCCTCATTAGGCCAATCATCAAGTACAATGCCCCATTTGGCATGTACCTCACTAGACACCTGCAACAACTGGTGAGGCTGCAAAAATACCTCACAAAGAGGACTTTTGGCCTTAAACACTTGTCCTATATGGACAGACTCAAAAAACTCCAACTATTCTCTGTCTCATATCACCTACTTAGAGGCAATCCCTGCTTGACTTACAAAGCCATGTCTGACCTAGGTCTGTTAGAAATGCTACATCTAAAGAAATCCCAATCCTTCCACATCACATATTCCAGAGATCTCAACCTCATTACCACAATCAACAGAACGTGCTGGAGGTACAGGTTCATAACCCAGAGACTGCCCGTGTTATGGAATAGACTTCCCATACATGTTAACCAGAGCACCTCACTGGCCCTCTTCAAGAGAAGTCTTGATGAGTGGATGGGAAATAGAAAATTCACCCTGGGGATCCCTCCAGTAGATCTGCTTGACAGAGGCACTGGGCACTAAGGTTGGGTGGCATGATGCAGGGTAATCCTATGGGCTAGCCTTGTAAAGGCTCCAGGGCCATTAGCCTAGTACACACCTATGAACCTATAATGGTAGTACAGAGACTAGGGATGGGGGGATACACTAGACCATCAGGTATTACTCTTAAACTGCCTTACTGACATGAACAACAGTATAGGGATTGGGGTAAGGGAACCACTAGAAAACTAAGGATAACATATACTGAAGTGCTGCAATGGCACCAACATCACAACAGAGATTGGGGATGGGGGAACCTATATGGAAGTGCTCTCATGGCACTGACATCAAAATGTGGATCAGCAGTTTAAGGGAACCTATACTGAACTGCCATAATAGTATCAACATCACAATAGGGATCAGGGGTGAGAGGAACCACTGCACAACAGGGATAAAGCAAGGACTAAAGTGCATCAACATCAGTATGCCGATCAGGATTGGGGGATACACAATCCAATAAGCAACATGATTATTATTTGTCTGTATTACAGAAGATGTTAGAAACAGCATGTGAACATTGGTTCCCTGACATAAAGGGATAAAGGCCGAACTGCAGTACTGGTGACATGAGTTAAGTTAGTCGTTCAGGCACTAGAGAGCTGCTAAGGGAAGGAGGTGTGGCTTTTCTGCCTTGAGGAAGAATAATGGTGGGGTTTATGGCATGCAACATATGTTTAGAGGTATGAAAGTAGTCTTTAGGGTGCATACAAAGATGTCTGCATGGGTCAGGGAAGTATTTCAGGTTACCCCAGTGATGCAGGTGTGCATGTCAGCTGCCAGAGGTGTTGGTGTATGCCAAAAACACTCCTGAGTTATGCCTTACAGATGATGCAGCTATAAGGGGTGGGGCACCATGTGGTTCTCTACCTTAGGGGCAATTAAAAGTCAACCTTAAACTCAGGTGGCTCCAGTCTTGATGGGGTGAAGCCAGACTTTCAGGGAACTGAGACAATGGGCATGCCTCTTCTCCTGGAGTACAGCAAAAGATATGGTGTAAGGTGAAGCACAAATTATCTTCATGACTACCTGAGTGGTACACCCACCACCTGGCTCTCATCCCAGGCAGCCAGCAGTTGCTACTGTACAGAGAACGAATGAGCTCAGAATTGTTAGAGAAATGAAGGGCAGTAGGCAAGGAGGCAAAAAGCATAGAAGAAACATTCTACATATGAATCAGTGTGAAGTAAAACTGTATAATACACCTGCACCTATACTTCTGTGTATGACATTTATTGTCAAAAAAACAAAACACGGCACATATATAAAGTCATAGCCTCGAATGATTCACTTAAGGGTTTAGAACCACCATAATGGTGCTTATTTTTATTTGTTTATTGGGAAGCTTGAAAACTAAAAACAACTGGAATAAGTGAGGGCTTTGCATTCCAGTAATTGCTATGTTCTGTGTCACTCAGTATGAAAGGCAGACAGGTACAGAAAAAGAGTCAAATGAGCCAACCAGGAGAACACTGCAACACTATATGGCAGTGGGAACATTTTAGGTCTTGTAGACTGAGGATGTTTTTTGCACTGAAATCCCCCCCTCCCTTCCCTCCCTTATCCTCTCTCACTGTAGAGACAGTACATGCAGTTTTAGACATGTTTATTTTCACTCATTGTAGAGACAGTTCATGCAGCTTTAGACATGTTTATTTTCACTTAGAAAAGATGCCCATAACATGATAGTATGTTATGGATTTTACCATTTCGAAGTAATAACTCTAGGACATCAAAAATGTAATCTACCATATTAATATGTAAAACCATGTAAAGGAAGAACACTTGCCGTGCTCTGCTACATCTCCCACTTTCAACTTGAATGTGCCGCACTTTATTAAGAATTGCCAGCACTGCCACCAAAATGAAAAGGAAGTCATGCACAACAGAGTGACAGGTGGAGATAATAGTCTGTTACTTGTACACGGACATTGTCAGTATTTAGTTATAGAAGAGGAAACTCCTGACCACCATGTAAAAAGCAATCTCTCCACCATCCTTTTGCTTGTGACCACATGGGAGTTGTATTCCCCTGATGTATCTGATGGATCTAAATTTTCTCAAAAATGGTGACATAAGAAAGTGTAGAATGGAAGGTCACTGCCCACTTCAGTCAAGATTTTGTCCAAATGAAGATCAGTCTTTAGTTCTTCATCTAGAAATCTAGAGCAGTCAGCACTTAAAATAAGAAGATACGCTGTTCCTTTTACAAGACTGAGGAAATAAATAATGAGTTCTGACCATACTGTTTTTGGTAGATGTGACATGTGCATAGAACAGCTATGTGTCTGTGTGTTGCTGACACAGATTAGATTAGATTGATTAAACATGAGCTCATTTAAGTGATAGATATAATGTATCTTCACTACAGGTTACTAGTCTGGGCTAGTTCATCTGTCTCTCTCTGGAAAGTAGCTGGACTTATTCCTCTACTGCCTTCAATAAATAATTACCATTATCTGGCACTATTACAAGTAAGACGCTGTCCGGTTCGATTCTCAGCTAGAGCGTCTTCTGCGTGGAGACATGCATGAATGGGCGTACCTTCGTTGAAGGTTGTGCGTCAGGCCTGGCAAGCCGGTATGTAAAAATCAACTGCCAATCATTAGCGGACCGGAGTTCCGCTGTGGCGACCCCTAACCGGGAAAAGCCGAAATACACAAACCATCTGGCACTATTACAGCTATCTTATTTTTTATAACTGACAAATCTGGATCGTTTTTCTTTTGTCAGTTATCTGAATTGCAAAACAGATATTTTCTGCAATGCCCTTTCTCATGTTTGTTCTTCAGTCTTCTCCAACATCAGTGGCCCGAGAAATGAACCATCAGGCTGCATATTAATATAATCAACTGCTACTCTTGAGTGACTTTACCCCTTTCTGGCGTATAATTAGGAATATCTGGAAAAGTAATCTGCAATGATGTGCTCTTCATTCTTGTTCTACATCTAAAATCATATGCACAGTTCAAGGCGACAGCCTTAGAGCCTATTAGTGCTGGTTTTGACTTAAGATTGTTAAAACAGCTTCTAGCAATTTATTTTCACTGTGTAAAAATTATTTCCATAAAGATAAAAGTGAAAATAGAAAGCCTGTTTTCCTGTTTAGAAATATCTTGATATATACATACATGCATGCATGCACGCACACACACACACATGCACACACACACACACACACACACACACATAAATATATATATATATATATATATATATATATATATATATAATATAAAGCACTCAAAAAACATATGGGATGGTGCGAAGCGAGCTGTAACAAACTCTGAGATGAAACTGTCACAAAGTACAAACGATCCACAAACGTTAAAACTCCACGAATTTATTGTTCCAGAAACAAACTTTGGATAAGCGCTTTCACTACGAATAGCTTCCTCAGATCCTTCTCAAAATGACTGAAGTAGGATCATACATATATGGCAAGTAAGTCAATTAAACAATTAACATCATTACAATTTAAAGGAGAAATGATGTATATAAAACAGCAAAATTATCCTAAAACACTTTTTAAAAACTTATTAGATGGAATAATCCATCTAATGAACTTTATAAAAACTATACTTATAAAAATGTGTATACATATGGAAGCTATACAAAAATATATATACAACAATTGTGCTCAGTGTGTGCAAAATGTGGATATGCATACCTAAACATCTCTTATATGCATGCACTCTTATAGATACAGACTTGTGTTATAGTGTATAAGACATAAAAATCATCTCACATTCCTACGCTGTCTTAATTTAGGTTTTATGGACACTATTTCATTAAGCCCAGACCCTTTATCAGCTCTTAAAAGAACTATCCATTCACTTTCCTTACTTTCTGTAAGGGTCGTGATATCTCCACCCCTTTTATTGGGAATCACAACTTCAAGAATTCTGAACAAGAAGCTGTGCAATTCCCCAAATAAAGTAATATGCTTAGCCAATGCATTGAGGCTCGATTTTTTTCTAATGTGATATAAATGCTCACGTATCCTGTCTCTAAATATACGATTGGTCTTACCCACATAAAAAGACAGGCATGCCTGGCATACTGCTAAATACACCACATTGATGCTCATACAATCAGCATCTGCATTGGTTCTAAATATTGTTTTTAAATCAGGATGAAAGAACGTGGTGTTGGTATCAATGAAGGAACAAAAATTACAATGGCCACAGGGCTTGGTATATCCATCTCTCTTGGGGCCCATTTCAGATTTGGTAGAACATAATATTCTCTTCAGATTCTTTTTATTCCTAAATAGAAAGCGTGGTCTATCACCCACTATCTCTTTCAGGTCACTATCAACCTGCAAGATGTCCCAATGCTTTATAACAATTCCCCTAATCTCGGAATAATCCGAAGAGAAGGGTGTTGTAAATTTAACATACCTATCAAAGCTATTCTCTTTGCTGATCTCATTGGCATTATGGGGTCCAAAATATGGTGTAGCTACTGATGAACGTAATACATTGGCTTCTTCCAAGTATGCATTTACTTCATTTATATTATATCCTCTGTCTGTCAACCTTTCCTTCAGGTCATCCATTTCTGACATAAATCCTTCATTAGTGGGATTCAACCTAGATGCCCTGATTGCTTGGCCTTTCATAACATTCTTGAAAACAAAGGGTGGGTGCATGCTCGATCTCAGCAGTAAAGAATTGCTATAACAAGCTTTGCGATGTACAACAGTATTTATGAATCCATTGGGCAGTCTCTCAATGAATATATCTAAGAATTCTATCTTATGATTAGAGGATTGCATTGTAAATTTAAAACAATTTGTCAAATTGTTCATAACAAGGAGCATTGACTCCAGTTCATCTTTGGTCCCATTCCAAAGAATAAACAAATCATTGACAAAGTGTCGATAGAAAACAATGCGTTCTCTAAATAGAGTCTCAGAAAAAATGACATGTTCTTCCCAATAAGCTAGAACCATATTGGCATAGCTATTGGCACAAGGAGTGCCCATTGCTACACCATCCAGCTGTCTATATATGACATCTTTGAACATGAATAAGTTATTCTCCAAAACAAGTTCCAAAAAATTAACTATAAGGTCTATTGACACTATGGTATAATCACTATGTTCCTTCAAATAATCAGTTATATATGCAAGTCCCAGATTATTGGGAATAACCGTGAATAATTATTGGGGTGGAGATATCAGGACCCTTACAGAAAGTAAGGAAAGTGAATGGATAGTTCTTTTAAGAGCTGATAAAGGGTCTGGGCTTAATGAAATAGCATCCATAAAACCTAAATTAAGACAGCGTAGGAATGTGAGATGATTTTTATGTCTTATACACTGTAACACAAGTCTGTATCTATAAGAGTGCATGCATATAAGAGATGTTTAGGTATGCATATCCACATTTTGCACACACTGAGCACAATTGTTGTATATATATTTTTGTATAGTTTCCATATGTATACACATTTTTATAAGTATAGTTTTTATAAAGTTCATTAGATGGATTATTCCATCTAATAAGTTTTTAAAAAGTGTTTTAGGATAATTTTTCTGTTTTATATACATTTCCTCCTTTAAATTGTAATGATGTTAATTGTTTTTAATTGACTTACTTGCCATATATGTATGATCCTACTTCAGTCATTTTGAGAAGGATCTGAGGAAGCTATTCGTAGTGAAAGCGCTTATCCAAAGTTTGTTTCTGGAACAATAAATTCGTGGAGTTTTAACGTTTGTGGATCGTTTTTTACTTTGTGACAGTTTCATCTCAGAGTTTGTTACAGCTCGCTTCGCACCATCCCATATGTTTTTTGAGTGCTTTATTTATTATTCTTTGGGACAGTTGCGTTTATCAGATTTAACAGTGGTATATCTCTGTTTTATATATAAAATATGTTAAAGATCTACTGTTCAAAGCTATGATGTTCTTTTTATCTCCTTGCTTCTGACCTAATACAGCAACTAGGACTACCACATTGATGTCTACTTTCAAAATAGTCTTTCATTTTGTATAAAAAATAACTAATTAATGCATCAGAACTAATTTCTCAAATGTAAGTTGCTATCTATTTCTCCATTGAAATTAATAATTTCTCATTAATACTGTCACTGGTAATTTGTTTGTATGAATGCTTTAAAAAATGTGAACTACAGTTTTGCTATTCCTAACAAAGTTTTAACATCTTTTGCTTTTTTTGGAGTTGAGCTATAGTATAGTGCCATAATTATCCACTGCAGGAATCCATTCCACTTTTGGCTGCATGGATTTCCTTTTAAGGATGTCCTAAAGTTAGTTCTAGCTGATGCTATCATGCATTGGGATCCTCATCACAGAAAGCAAATTAGTATTTTCAGTTTTAAATTATTTGGTTCTGTGTTCTTAATCGGTATCATTGAGAAATTGTGTCCAGCTTGTTAATACGCCATATATTCTATGTACTGGAGCAGAAATGTATGGGTCAACAGAATTAGATGGTTCTGGCTTTTACTATGAGCTACTCTTTCCACTCAGTGAGATGGTGGTGCTCTATGGGTTACAATAATTTGATCCCACATATTACTCTGGATCTATTTTACTCTTATCAGCATGATGATCAGTCTGTATGTGGTATATTTGCTGCATAGTTTTCACATTTCTAGTGAAGACTTACAAAAAGTAATGCTTTACATACAATGTATAAATAAGAAGAAAGTGCAAACTTTGTTTATAGCACTGATATTCAAGCTAATGTGCATTCAAGTCACTGCGATACATGACACTGGTAGCAAAAAAATGTCACAGAATGCAAATTACTAGCTCCATACATCCCTAAAGGATTAAGCTGACAAAGTTATGAACGTATGCCAATCACCAACTAAGGTTCTCCTCTGTGATGAAAAAAAATATCACACTGCCTGGTCCAAGACAACACTTGAAGCGCTGACTGTATAGTGAATTTGATTACCAGGCCCAGGTAGCCAGGCAGTATAGAAGTCAGCCATGCTGGGATGAAATGAGCCTACTCACCCATGGGGGACAGTGATTTATGGTCCGCTGCTTGAGTACCACAAGGTGGATGGTCAGTGGCAGGCTCAGGATGTAGGAGCTAGAGGATGCGCAGTATGAATAACTAGGCATGCACAGCACTCTAGTCAGGGAGATGGAATTTCACCAGTGATCATTCACATCAGCCTAATACTACAGACAATACACTTTGTCAGCCATCACAGGAAGAGGAGGGTAGTTAGGGAAAAAGGATTCATTTCAATCTATTGAATGCATTTTATTTTTTCAGATGACATTCAGTAGAAAGATAAAGGCAAAAAATACTTCTGGAGAAGAGAAACAAGTTTCATTTATGTGTGTATGTCCCCGCCTCCACATATGGGATGCCTTTGCACACACACTCCATCTTATGTCATTATCATCATCATCATCATCATCATCATCAATTGCCTTTTTCCTATCATTTTACATGGGGTTGGGTGTCAAACCAACTGTCACCACCTCTTTCAATTCAGTGCCACTCTCCTCCCTTCTTTGATAGTCATGCCTGAACGTGACAGGTCTTCTCTCATACAATCCACCCATCTCTTTGCTGGGCATCCTCCTTTACTCTTGCCTTCTTCCTGTCTCTCCCAAATCTTCTTCATCAAAATCATATTCTGTTTTTCTTCACATGTACCGAAACCACCATAATCTGTTCTCTTTTACCTTTTCTGAAACTGGAGCTACTTTAGCATCTGCTATGATGTCATTATTTCATTTTCCCCCAGAGTGTGCATCATACCATCTGCCTCAGCACTTCATCTCCACCACCACTGTATTCCTAAACAGATATGCCTTCATTGCCCAGGTTTCTGTACCATATAGAAGAACTGGCTAAACTACTGGTTTGTCTGCTTTACTTTACAACTTCTTTGGCACTCTTTTGTTGCACACTATTCCTAATGTTCTGTGCTAGGTGTCTGCAGCCCCACTGATTCTGCATTTAGCCTCCTCATTCAGGCTTTCCTTCTCCTCAACCATTTCTCCCACATTCTTGAAACCACTTCTACTGTATTCCCATCTATCTCAATTTTCAACATCTTCTGATTGTTCCATTTGCTGTCATGACAACTGTCATGTCTGGACTCAGTTTCATCCCATGTGTCTTCAGCTGTGCATCTATGCTTATAACCATACATCATCTGTTTACACCATCTTTGTTGATCTATCTTCTCCATCCTGTTTGCTAATGTAATCCATCACCAGAAAAGCAATGGGCTCAGAGGAGTACCTGATGCACCCCTAGTCCAACTGGAAACCCCCTATATGAGTCCAAACACTGTTTGTACTTCCATCATTGAGTCCTTGTAGATAGCCTGCACTAATTCAACCAATGTTTCATGGAAGGCAAACCATCACATGACTGCCTAAATCAGCCTTGTGGCTAAATTCAGGATGTGACCTCCTAGGTGACAGAAGAGCAGGAATAAGTATAACTTCAACAATTCAAAAAAGGCCAACTTTAACAACTGACAAAAGTCATTTTTAACTATTAGTATTTGACTGAATGACATTCATAAAGAATGACTTCAGCATTTTGGCAGATTCTGAGGAAAAATATCTCCAGCAGGTGCTAAGGGTGGCATTGCAGCAGGAAGCTTCTCATATTCTCTGATGTTTGATGAAAGTGAGCCACTGGGGATGCACAAGCCAGTGCATTTCTTTGTGCCGGTCCCAAGCCCAGATAAATGGGGAGGGTTGCATCAGGAAGGGCATCCGGCGTAAAACTTCGCCAAATATTTAATGCGAACAGCAGTAAATATTTACATACCAGATCAGTCGAGGCCTGGATTAACAACGACCGCCACCAGTACTGTTAGCCAACAGGGTGCTGGTGGAAATTGGGCTACTGTTGGCCAAAGGAGGAGAAGAGGCAGAAGGCATGGCTGAAGGCAGGAAGAGAGGAGAAAGGCTAGGACTGTGGTAGTGAGGGTCGGAACTTTGAATGTTGGCATTATGACTGGTATAGGGAGAGAGCTAGCCAATATGATGGACAGAAGGAAGGTTGGTATATTGTGTGTGAAAGACACCAGATGGAAGCTGAGTAAGGCTAGGTGTATCGGAGGTGGGTTCAAATTGTTTTATCATGGTGTGGATGGGAGGAGAAATGGCGTAGGAGTTATCCTGAAAGAACAGTATGCTAAGAGTGTTTTGGCGGTGAAAAGAGTGTTGGATAGTGTGATGTTTATGAAGCTGGAAATTGAGGGTGTAATGATGAATATTGTTAGTGCATATGCTCCACAAGTTGGGTGTGCGATGGATGAGAAAGAAACATTTTGGAGTGAGTTGGATGAAGTGTTGTTGACTGTACCCAAGGGTGAGAGAGTGGTGATTGGAGCAGATTTCAATGGGCATGTTGGTGAAGGGAACAGAGGGGATGAGGAAGTGATGGGTAGGTATGGTGTTAAACAAAGGAATGCAGAAGGTCAGATGGTAGTGGATTTTGCGAAAAGGATGGACATGGCTGTGGTGAATATGTATTTTAACAAGAGGGAGGAGCATAGGGAAACATACAAGAGTGGAGGAAGATGCACACAGGTTGATTATATCTTATGTAGGAGGGCCAGTTTGAAGGAGATTGGAGACTGTAAAGTGCTGACCGGGGAAAGTGTAGTTAAGCAGCATAGGATGGTGGTTTGTAGGATGACATTGGTGATCAAGAAGAGGAGGAGGAGTGTGAGGGCAGCACCAAGGATCAAATGGTGGAAATTGAAAAAGGGTAATTGTGAGGTGGAGTTCAGGGATGAGTTAAGACAGGCACTGGGTGGCACGGAAGAGTTACCAAATAGCTGGGTAACTACAGCAGAGCTAGTAAGGGAGACGGCTAGAAAGGTGCTTGGTATGACATCTGGACAGAGGAAAGACGACAAGGAGACATGGTGGTGGAATAAGGATGTACAGAAGAGTATACAGAGAAAGAGGTTGGCAAAGAAGAAGTGGGATTGTCAGAGAGATGAAGAAAGTAGACAGGAGTATAAGGAGATGAGGTGCATGGCAAAGAGAGATGGCAAAGGCTAAGGATAAGGCATATGAAGAGTTGTATGAAAGGTTGGACACTAAGGAGGGAGAAAAGGACCTGTACCGATTGGCTAGACAGAGGGAACAAGCTAGGAAAGATGTGCTGCAGGTAAAGGTGGTAAAGGATAATGAGGGAAACATACTCACAAACGAGGAGAGTGTGTTGAGGAGATGGAAAGAGTACTTTGAGGGGTTGATGAATGAAGAGAATGAGAGGGAGAGAAGGTTGGATGATGTAGGGATAGTGAATCATGAAGTGCAATGGATTAGCAAGGAGGAAGTAAGGATAGCTATGAAGAGGATGAAGAATGGAAAGGCTGTTGGTCCAGATGACATACCTGTGGAAGCATGCAGGTGTTTAGGTGAAATGGCAGTGGAGTTTTTAACCAGATTGTTTAATGAAATCTTGGAAAGTGAGAAGATGCCTGGGGAATGGAGAAAAAGTGTTTTGGTACCGATTTTTAAGAATAAGGGTGATGTGCAGAGCTGTAGTAACTACAGAGGGATTAAATTGATCAGTCACAGCATGAAGATATGGGAAAGAGTTTGGGAAACTAGGTTAAGAAGGGAGGTGATGATTAGTGATCAGCAGTATGGCTTCATGCTGGGAAAGAGCACTACAGATGCGATGTTTGCTCTGAGAGTGTTGATGGAGAAGTACAAACAAGGTCAGAAGGAGTTGCATTGTGTTTTTGTAGACTTAGAGAAAGCATATGACAGGGTGCCTAGAGAGGAGTTGTGGTACTGTATGGGGAAGTCAGCAGTGTCAGAGAAGTATGTAAGAGTGGTACAGGATATGCACGAGGGTAGTGTGACAGTGGTGAGGTCTGCAGTGGGAGTGATGGATGCATTTAAGGTCGAGGTGGGATTACATCAAGGATCAGCTCTGAGCCCTTTCTTATTTGCAATGGTGATGGACAGGTTGACAGACGAGATCAGACAGGAGTCTACATGGGCTATGATGTTTGCAGATGACATTGTGATCTATAGTGAGAGTAGGGAACAGGTGGAGGAGATCCTGGAGAGATGCAGATATGCTCTAGAGAGAAGTGGAATGAAGGTCAGCAGGACTAAGACAGAATATATGTGTATGAATGAGAGGGAGGATAGATGAATGGTGAGGATGCAAGGGGTAGAGGTGGCAAACGTGGATGAGTTTAAATACTTGGGATCAATAATTCAGAGTAATGGTGAGTGTGGAAGAGAAGTGAAGAAGAGAGCACAGGCAGGATGGAGTGGTTGGAGAAGACTGTCAGGAGTGATTTGTGACAGATGAGTACCAGTAAGCGTGAAAGGGAAGGTATACAAGAGGGTAGTGAGACCAGCTATGTTATATGGGTTGGAGACAGTGGCACTGACAAAAAGGCAGGAGTTGGAGCTGGATGTGGCAGAGTTAAAGATGTTAAGATTTGCACTGGGTGTGACGAGGGTGGACAGGATCAGAAATAAGTATATTAGAGGGTCAGCCCAGGTTGGAAGGTTTGGAGACAAAGCCAGAGAGGCAAGATTACGTTGGTTTGGACATGTGCTGCAGAGGGATGCTGAGTATATTGGGAAAAAGATGCAAAGGATGAAGCTACCAGGTAACAGGAAAAGAGGAAGGCCTAAGATAAGGTTTATGGATGTGGTGAGAGAGGATATGCAGGTGGTTGGTGTGAAAGAGCAAGATGCATAGGACAGGAAGAAATGGAAACAGATGATCCGCTGTGATGACCCCTCATGGGAACAGCCAAAAGAAGATTATGATGATTTACGATATATACACAAAAAGGAAAAAAATTCAACATCATGTACTGTTATACAATGTTAAGAATACATTGAATCATCGAGGTAATCTTATACAATTAACACATTAATGACAATCCTAAAAATGTGTGCTTTTGGACAAGTATAATATCACTTGTTTTGTGGCATCAGTAGCTAGTTCACAAGTGAAGAAACTTGATGCAAAGTGTTAGTGTGTGTGATCAAGAAGCACAGTTCCTGTATTTTTTTTCTGAATGCTAGTATAGAAAGGCACTTCAATGCTTCGTGTAAATTAAGCTGATTAACACTTATTGGCTTTCTACAGTTTAAAAAAAAGTCTTTTTTTTTTTGCTCTTTAGATGTGTATCTGGATGTAGTGCAGGAAGCCAACTGGTAAAAATTGCACAAGCTATTAATTATTTATTTATTTATTTCACATTTGTTGACCGTGCTAGTCCAACTGGGACAGAGTTCTTTTTCAGTGGAGACCCAGGGAGAAAACCTCCACAGTAAATACATTCAAACTGAGTTGAAATATGATAATACAAAATCACACAGACATAAACAATAACAAGTTAACATACATAACAAATAGAATATACATATCAGCATGAGGAGGTACAGAGCAGAGAACAATAAATAATACTGATAGACATTTAGCTATTGAAAAGTTATAAACCAGAACAAATTAGACTGGCTTTTAAGAGTGTAGGATAGAAGCAGAGAGGAAGGAAAGATGGATAGTAATGTTGCGATAAAGAAGGATTTAGGAGATTTAGGAGAAAGGTAGGGTTTCACAGAAGTAGCAACAAGATGAGAGAATATAATACCTTGGAGAGATGGGTAAAATTAAAGAAGTAATAAAGAATGGTAAAGTAAAGTTAAGGAAGGAGAGAAGATTAACTTACAAGAGGGGTAATTTAGGAAGCAAGAAATATTGTGTATTATGTTTTGTGACAAGAAAGAAGTTAGAAAAGGGGAAAGAAAAAGAATTATGGAATAATCATTTGACAGTGAAACAATTTTACAGAAATTTAACTCATTGCTGGATATTATACAATAAAAGTGTAAAAAGGTATATATCCACGTAAAAAGAAGGGGCAGGGAAAGAAGAAATAGAATATGTGAATCTGAAGGAAAACTGTGGTAATTTACTGAAGCTAGAAAATAAGAATTTTGAAGTAGCAAAAAAAATGTTAATGGCTAAAATAAAGAAAAATTATATTATTTAGGCAGAAGTGTTTCTTGAAGAAAAAAGAAGAAGCGGTATCACCTTTTCTGGGGAAAAGAAGTGAAATGTAATGATATAAAATGTAGTAATGGAAAATGATAATGGATGGATAAACCATAAACAAGAGAGAATTGTAGACATTGTGGAACGGTATATAGAAAATATTTATGAAGAAATTCAGATGGGAGAAATCAGAAGGTTAAAATAAATCAGAAAGGCAATAACAGAAGAAACAGGAAATGGAATTACAAGAAAATAATTGGATAAGATAAAAAATTAGGAAAATAAATATTTGGCACCTGGGCCAGGTGATATAGGATATGTTTTTATAAGATAATGTCTGATACTTAGAAGGAAGGCTTTTTGGAAGTTATGACTAGGCGGCTAAATGAGGGAATAACAGATAATAAGAAATTTGTAATGAAATTTATATGGAGAGGGGAAAGAGGATATAAAAACTGGAGACCTGCAATGCTAGGTAACATGGATTATATTTTTTTTATGATAAGGATGAAAGAAGAACAATGGAAGTTTTAGATCGTGTAATAAGTGGTGGGATATATGGAGTAAAGTCCAAAAACACCACTCCACGAACCAACTCACCAAAGACAGAAAAAACACACTGAACAACTGGAGAAACGGTCACCATCCACTTTTACTGTGGTCCTAGTACTTCGGCATCAAGCCTTCCAGGGAAAAATCATGCACAAGAATGGTGTGCTTTATATACATTTCACTACATTCATTATTCAATTCAATTATACAATAATTGATCAATTAATCATGAACTGCTCAAAAAGACTAATCTCACCTCTACATATAAAAAACAAATCATCAATATAGAGTTTGAAAACTAAAAATACTGCGGTGGTGGTGCTGCGGTAGCATTGTCGCCTCACAGTAAGATGTTGTCCTGTTCGATTCCCAGCTAGAGCGCCTTCTGTGTGGAGACATGCATGAATGGGCATACCTTCATTGAAGGTTGTGCATCAGGGCTGACAACTTGGCATGTAAAAATCTACTGCCAATCATTAGCGGACCGGAGTTCTGCTGTGGTGACCCCTAACCGGGAAAAGCCGAAAGACACAACAACAACAACAACATTTTCCAAAAAATATGTATTCTTATAAATGCATAGACATATAGGATGAATGATTTATATGTATAGGGTAAAATATTTACACATTTGTTAATCTGAAGATGTATAGGTGCATTGGCATGAACTTCTTAAATTATTAAGTTAAATGCAATAGGAATGTAAGGGGTTGCATTTTAATTTTTTTTATGCACTTTAAATGTTTCTGAAGCACTTTAATTGCTTAAAATGCACTTTAGATTTAAAATTTCTTGACTTACTGATTAATTGATCAACCATTGTAGGGCAAAATGTTTTAGTATTTGTTAATCTAGAGATGTATAGTTCTTTTGTATGAGCTTGTACTTTAAAAGTTTTTTGATGCACTTTAAATGTTTTTAAAGAATTTTAATTGCTCAGGATGCACTTCAAGTTTTCTTGTCTCACTGATTAATTGATCATCCATTGCAGGGTAAATGTTTTAGTGCTTGTTAATCTAGAGACGCAGAAGTGCTTTTGTATGAACTTCTTAAATTATAATGTTAAATGCAATAGGAATGTAAGGGGTTGCACTTTATATGTTTTGATGCACTTTAAATGTTTCTGAAGCACTTTATTTGTCAGGATGCACTTTAGATTTTAACTTTCTTGACTCACTGATTAATTGATCAATTATTGTATAATTGAATTGAATAATGAATATAGTGAAATGTATATAAAGCACACCATTCTTGTGCATAATTTTTCCCTGGAAGACTTGATACCAAAGTACTAAGAGCACAGTAAAAGTGGATGGTGACCATTTCTCCAATTGTTGTGTGTTTTTTCTATATATGGCGTAAAGGGTAGAAGGATTAATGAAATGCTTATTATTGTAAAAGAAGTGGTATATTGTACAATAAGAGAAAAAGATGAAAGTAAAATAGTTATACACAATGTTACAAAATCATTTAATATTATTCATAAAAAGAAACTTGAAACTTTTACAAGAATATGGGATTGGAAAGAAATTGATGGATGCAATTTGGTCATTTTATGAGATGTCATGGGTTTCAATGATGGTGAATGAATGCTTAGGGGGAAAGATAAAAATAAAAGGAGGACAATGCAGGGGTGTCCATTGAACAAGTGGTTATTTGTGATAGTTATGAAAGATGTAATACAAAAATGTTTTAGTAATATGGAGGAGGCAAAATGGGAAGTGAGAAATGGAGTGAGATTACCTTCAATGCTGTCTTGTGCAGATGCTTTGTTACTGATACCAAAAATAAGTTATGGATAAGAGAAGCTATAATAATGACAGAGTAAGTTGGGAAATGTTGGCTTGCGGGTAAATAAGGAAAAAAGTAAACATTTTGGATAAGTGCAAATTAGTGGAATTTGTTTTGCAAATAAATAAATATGTACTCAAGAAATAAGACTTGGGAAGTATCAAGCTGTAGTAGAACACCACAGAGAAATGTTGGGGAAATAAAAAGGCAAACTATTGATGGAAGGCTTTTCAATTGCCCTTAAGAAAGCAGATACATATGGTAAATACCTGCATTCCAATAAAATTTATACAGAGTATATCATTTTCCCACTTTTGTGTAAAAAGAATACTTGAACCTTTTTTAATTTGTGGGAGGATCAACACTAAACCTAGTTAAAAGAGGGATTGTTTACAATTATAAAGAAAGAGAGGCTTTTATTTAATTATCCATGTAGCATATTGGTGTCAATTGATTTGTTTTAGGGAAGAAAGGTTATAAATTAAAAAAGTGATCAAACAGTGGGAATGTTATTATTTAGGAAACATGAGATATGGACAGAAGGATAGAGAAAGGACATGAAAAGAAAAGGCAAACAAATTGAAGGGAAAGAGTATGAAAGATAGATGCAAGTATGGAAGATTAAGTTAAGTGAGGTAAAGGCAAGAATAAAAGCTGGTGTAAGGATACAAAGGAGGAAATGTTTGTTCATCATTGGAAAGGATTAGGGAATGATGTAAAGAATACAATAAAAGAAAAGCAAAAAAGATTTGAAGGTTTTCGTGAAGGCTGTATTTTTGTGAAGAATCCTGTTAATGAAATTGCCTGTTAATGGAAATATGAAATATAAAATAATGCAAGAGAGAGAGAAACTGTAATACATGCAATACTGAATAAACATTTCAACATTCTTTTTTTGGACTGTAAAATAAGAAGTTCTGGATACATTTTTAACAGAATTATATAGGAAAATATTTTGAAAATATGGACATGAATATGGTGTTATTTGGCAAGTAAAAAGGGGCAGTAAAGTGGAAGTAGATTACGGGAGTAACATTCTCTTTTAATCAATATGGTGCATATGGAAAAGATGATGTGAAAAATGATGGTTTCAAAATAGGGAGTGATGAGGACATCAATGTTGTGACGGAAGAGATCATGGTAAAAATAAGAGGAAAGAAAATGTAAATGACAGAATGTAAAAAATACGGAAAATGTACATTATGTGGAGAATGTATAAATAATCCCAAGGATTTACTATTCTTCCAAGCAGGACTAGCTTAGTTCTGCATGGAAGCGGCCATTTAGGAGCAGGATGGCAGTGTGCCATGCATATTAATAAAGGTGTGCTGCCTGAGCTCCTAATCTTACATGGAGCATGTAAGAGTGCAGGGGGCGTGTCTGAGAGCAGAGCTCTCAGAATATACATGTCCCCGCAATGAAGAACAGCAGAAAGGCCAAAGGAATGAGCGAGACCGCTCATAGGTGTCCCCATATCCTCAGCAACATTCCCCCTCGTGTACAACAGCAATAGTAAATGCATATAAAATAAACAAGCCCTGTTTTTTTATGAACCCAATTAAAGCTAACCATAGGTGCGCGGGTGTGCCCATCACTTAGCTATGGTTAATGCAGCTTAAATGGCTGAAGAGAATAACAAGGAAGATATATGCAAATGAAGCAGTATAGCAATAGTGTAGTGGGCAGAGCATTCGCCTTACGAGCAGGCATTCCCCGTTCAAGTCCCACTGCAGCACATTCCATTTTCCAAGTGAAATCAGTTTATGACCATTTTTTTGCTGTATAACCTACTAAATATCATATAATTGTGAAATGGAGTACTGCATTAAATGCACGTAAGGTGTCAGTGTCATAATATTGCAAAGTCCCCAGATAAGCACATGTGCCCCATACAGTATATGTACACAGGAATCATGAATACAAATGGAAGGTAAAATGTGTAATGCATGACAACCCCATACAGCTTCCAATTCCCCCACCTTCCCAAAAACCATTAGATATTACTGTTAAATCAGTGCAGTTTTTAAGGGGGAGTAAGCACTAGTAAGCAAGTGTAAGCACCAATAAGCAGTAGTAAGCATATTTAAGCACTTGTAAGTGTGTTTAAGCCTGTTTGCATGGGGGTAAGCAATGCACACACAGGTTAAGCAATTTTGAAGCTAACTCTCTGTAAGCATAAGTACCCTCACACAAACCTGCGCAAACCCACTTACAGCTGCTTAAAAGTGCCTTAATCACTCTGTATCCAATGGCCCTTGTTCTGCCCAGCAATGAAATAAACAGCCTTACAGGTCTTGAACCCAGAACCTTATATACTATAGTGACAGTAGTTAACCACCAAGCCATTACAGCAGTACAGAAGAATGAGGTATCACCAAAGAAGTCCTCACTATAGTAAAATCAAACTGAAACTGTGAAAGGAATCAGTATACAATCATATGTTCTATAACCCACTTGTTTGTTTGTGTCTTTTGGCTTTTCCTGGTTAGGGGTCGCCACAGCGGAACTCTGGTCCGCTAATGATTGGCAGTAGAGTTTTACGTGCTGGCTTGCCGGGCCTAACGCACAACCTTCAACGAAGGAACGATGTTCTATAACCCATTACATAACATAAATATGTGAAATGGAATACAGCAGTAAGCCCAGATGTGAGGTGTAATTGTAATAGAGTGTTGAAGCCCCCAATAAAACACAAGGAACCCATACAGTGTATGTACACATATATAAATGTAATGAATAATAAATCAATGCCAGAAAGAAAATATAATGCAAAGTCTAATGTAAACAATGCTAAGCATTGCACAGGCCAGCTTAGGAGGTGTAAGCAATGTGTAGGCCAGCTAACTCAATGTTCCCAGTGTAATACCCCTTTAAACAATGCCAACCTTAGGTAAGCAGGTTTGCCCATAGTCTAGCCTTTTCAAAACCGTCCAATCATGGTAAAGTGTGGGAAATCAGCCTTACTTAAACCCAACAAGTGGGAATACATCTCATAACTGGTTGTAGCTTCCCCTTGCAGGCACCATGCCATGAAGGGGAGAGGGAGTGCACTTTTGGGTGCAGTGCTGGTGCATCCAAGAGTCCAGAGTCATGGCAGGACTCCTTGTCAATGTCCATGAGCAGAGAATGCTGCAGAGCCAGTACCGCGGTTCCTAATATGAGGCAGAAGCCTGGAACCATCTCACCCATGACCTCACCAGTGCCACTGACATACCCCGAACTGGTGAACAGGTCTGGCATCACTATGCCGACCTGAACTGGCATAAGGTGGACCTCTTGGAGCAATGGATCCAAGAGGCTTGAACGGCAGGGGATGTCCCAGCTGTGTGTAAGTGTCACTCCACTATGTGTGTAATAATTGCCAGTTCATGTATATCATGGGTAGGTATTGCTAAATATTCCTCTTATATCCTCCGCAGCTGCAAGTGAGCGGGCCGTGAACGAGGAGGCCCATGGAAGTTGCCTGGAGAGGTTGCGATGCTAAACAGGTCAGTAATACTCTTGCGTGTACTGCCATAGGAAATAAATCTAAAAGTATTTGTACATTAATTGCCTGTATAAAACCTGTATTGTTTAAGGAAAGTACTGCATACACGGGAGAATATGGCAGGAAGAGTCTCATATAGTTTGTATGTAAATAAAAGCGTAATAGCCTGACAATAATGGTCTAGCTGCTGGACTGCATGTGTATACTCTCGTATCATATGGTAATGTAGATTTCCAATCATGTAATAGTACTGTTGTATTAAGCACTATTACCCACACTCTACACCATAAATAGAATGTGTAGGAATGCCTGCATATGACTGCTGTAATCCCCAGAGGCCATTTAGTGCAATTGAGAGAGACATAGAAAACAAGGAAAAGGCAGATAACAAAACCCGAATAGCACATGTAACTGAGACTTGAAGTGTTGTAATTTTAGCACATACAGCCATGGTTCGAATCCTGACAGTGGTAGTAGTCTGCATACAGAATCATACTCCACAACTGTACAGAATGTCCAGTAAAGTGGCCCATATCTGTTGCCTGTCAACCTGTTCCCCTGGGAAATCAGTGGGATGATCCCAGATGTTTAGGCAGCAAACAGGAAATACAACTGATTGACACACATCTATGAGAAAAAAGCTGGTGCACTAGCAACTCCCCAAAACCTTATGAGAGTATGAAGCCACATATGTCCCATTTACACCCCCATGTTGCCAAGCTGTGGCCAGAGTGTGTACAGTAACAGAGTGAGATACTTGTGTATAATAGTAATGTGGAATCTGGTACTGTGTGTGGCAACAAGAGCAAGAGAGCAAGAGACTTAAACCTCAACACGGATATAAATAGGATGTGCTGGAGGGACAGATTCATCACCCAGAGACTCCCTATGCTGTGGAACAGAATCCCGGTCCATGTGAGACAGAGCACCTCGCTGGCTCTGTTCAAGAGGAATCTTGACCAGTGGATGGGAGATCGTAGGTTTACCCCGGGATCATCTCTGTATCACTGCTGGACAGAGGCACGGCAAACTAATGGGTATAGTATTCTTCAACCTAAGGGGTGGTGAAAGCCACACAACTCTGGCTAGGCTTATAAATGCCCTAGGGCAGATAGCCTAGTATGAACCTATGAACCTATGAACATTCAACTAGTGCTAACAAACATTTCTCCCACAGGTCTGTCAGATACCAACACTGTGCCCAGAAATACAAGAATGATACCCTGTACTTTTCATTTCACACTGAGCTAATCAGAAGAAGTCAGAGGAAGGGCTCTGAGTCAACTAATCTGTGATATATAACATTAAGTATCCTGTTTTTTGCTTATTTCTGAGTTATTTATAGCACTTTTATTGTCTGCATATACTTTGCTAGCTAGTTTTACTGTGTGTGAGGTATTAACTAGAAATTTTCTACAATTGTTAAGCATCTGGTTGGGTTTGTTTGTTCTGATACTTGGTGGCTTTGCAGTTGCCCACCCCTACTGTAAATTTGATCTGGGACACTCCTCCCAGTCTAGTGTCATTACCTCATTCTACCTAATCCAGGGAGAACATTTGAGAAGGCCAACCCAGTTAGTTTCTGTTCCTCCTTTCCCCTTTTCACTTTACAAAAAAAAAAATCTAAGCTTGTTAACTGCCTTTCCTGTAAGTCGTCTAGTCCAGATACAGATTTGCTGTATCCAGGAATGTTTGTAAGCTTCTAAGCCCCCACGCCTTTCTGTGTTGGAGAAAAGCCTTCTAGCTTAATTTTGTTTCTTAGAACTAGCCAGTTTTCTAGTTTCAGCACTCAAATCTGTTTCTTTGATCTCAGCACTTGTTCAGAACTCATTATAAGCACTAAATAAGCTACAAATTACTACAGCACTCAGCTTTCCTCACTTGTCTAGAGGAAAACAGTTTTTAGTACTTAATAAATAAGCACCTATCCAGGCATGTCTAAGGGTCAGCTCCCGGTGTTTTCTCCAGTCTACCTGATGAATATGGGCATCTTGGGGCAATGCAGCGATTGCCTCGTACACAGACAACCCTCTCCCCCTCCCACCCAACACAACAACCTGTGAGAGATGCACTTATATAGCCAAACTGGAAGCAAAGCTCTCTTCACCCAAGACTGGACTAGACAGTCAAGAGGAGAAGGTAAACACTTGCACCACACCACACTCATCACATAGTCCCTCAAAACCTACACCACCAAAACACACACATAGAAGCACAAAACACACACCTACATTCATGGAGGCTCTCAAAAAAAATCTACCCAAACAACAGAGACCTCCAAAGCAGAAACGCAAGCATCTTCCACCCCCAACACAACGCAAATGACACATAGCCCACAAATTCAGTGTGGCACTCAACCACAGCCCATAAGGCATAACAACGTGTCAAACACTCTAGTCATAGGTAACCCTATAGTCAGGCACACTGATGTTCCACTCAATAGGCTAAATAAGGAGAAAGTTACTGTCAGCTGCCTGTCAGGTGCCGGGATCTGCCACATAATGCATGCACTCAGGTCACTCCACAACAAGTACAAATATGACTCTGTCATTGTCCATGTTGGTGTGAATGACCTAATATGTACCTCCCTGGACTACATGAAAAGAGTCATGGAGGAACTGTCCGATCTTGTAGCCCAGACAGGTATGACCCTAGCCCTGAGTAGCATCCTGCCATCACCCAGAATGATACCACAGTACAAGGACAAAATGATTGACTTCAACAATTGGCTAAGCTTCTGGTGTCATTCTAAGGGGATCCAGTATCTGTCTGCCTGGGATGACATGATCGACAAACCATGATGCTTTGCCAGAGATGGCCTGCACCTGTCGTCCTTGGGATTCCGGATACTGGCTAAGGTTCTTACCACCCCTATAGTGTCTTTTTTAGGCAAGATTCAAATGACAAATTCACCACCGTAACAAGTACAAGCAAGCAAAATCTGAGGGTAATGCTACTTAATGCTAGACGTCTAAACCTCAAAATGCACTCACTCGAGACACTCCTTAAAATGGAGAACATCGACATCTGTGCAGTGACAGAGACCTGGTTCAAGGCTCCAGAGAGCACCCCTGCATTATCAGGCTATAATTCATACCACACTTTTTGGCCACCTAACCTGGACCGAAGCACTAAAGGCGGAGGTGTGTCCATATTCATTAAGGATATCCACACCTCCAGACTTGTTGCTCAGCATAATTCATCCGAGATTATCCAAGTGCAACTAACCCTGGGTAAGACCGCAGTCCAAATTGTAGCTTGCTACAGATCCCCCACCATGCCCCAGGATTTCCACTCCTCATTTCTTGACACACTGGAAAATATTAGGGTACAACCTAACACCCTAATAATGGATGATTTCAACTACCCCACCATTAACTGGGAGAACTACTCATGTACCAACTCTTGTGCTCAAAGTTTTCTGGAATTCATAAATTCCAATGCCTTGGATCAACTTATCCACACCCCCACCAGGGGCAGCAATATCCTAAACCTGGTCATTACCAACATGGGCAACTGGTGTTCCACACCAGAGGTCAATTCCTCGTTGGTCAGATCTGACCACAAGCAAATCACCCTAGGCATCCACATCCCACCCCCACCCCCCATTAGGGAAACCACCATAAAACATTTCTCGAAAGCCAACTTCACGCTTCTTAAGACAGAAGTGGCAAACTTCACAACACCCATGCTGATGGACAATAGAGGTACGACTGCTGAATCCTGTACAATTGCACTTTATAAGTACTTACACGAGTGCATGGATCATGCAATCCCTAACCGAATCAAGATGCTATCCTCCAAAAAAAGGAAGCCACTCTGGTGGTCCCCTGCCATAAACAAACCCTACAACAGAAGAAAGAAACTATTGCAAAAAAAGATTAAAATCCCATGATTGGAGGAACTCCGTGGTCAGGCACAGTAAGAAGCTGAGATCCCTCATAAAATCCTCCAAAGCTAGTTACGAAAACAAAATCGCCACTGATTCTGAAGACAACCACAAAGCATTCTATAGCTATGTCAAAAATCTCAATGGCAACACTCAGATCTGCTCTGAGTTACAGCACAATGGCACTAAATATACAGAACCAACTGATATTGCCAACATCCTGGCAGATAGGTTCAGTGCTAACTTTACCCCTCTCTCATCCCCTAAAGGGACCATCTGTATACTGAAAGAATGCAAAGTTCCTGTAATCACAGCTGCACAGGTAAAGAACACACTCTCCAAAGCCAAGAACACAGCATCCATGGGACCTGACAACATCGCAGGCTGCGTGCTACATGAACTACAGAACGAACTGGCACCCCACCTAAGTACCATGTTCAGTCATAGCCTCCCCTCAGGCTTTGCGCCCACTGAGTGGTGCACAGCAATGGTTATCCCACTCCACAAAGGGGAAGCCACCATGGGCCCCGGGAACTACCGACCCATTAGTCTGATGAGCCTGGTCTGCAAGGTTATGGAACGTATCATCATAGAACTTATAAACAATGACACTGGTAATCTCCAAACTCTGGACCTTACCCAGTTTGGGTTTGTAAAAGGCAGATCATGTCTCCTAAACCTGATAGACTTATTTGAAGCGGTCACCAAAGCTGTAGATGAGGGTAAGGTGGTTCGCATAGCCTATCTAGATCTCGCCAAGTCTTTCGACACCATCCCCCCACTCTGGAATTATAGATAAACTCACTAAACTAGGTATAAATCCCTATGTCACAAGATGGGTTGTCAACTGGCTCACTGACAGAACCCACACTGTGAATGTAGCAGACTCTAAATCCAACTTCAGACCAGTGACAAGTGGAGTACCACAGGGTTCAGTCCTAGGTCGTCTCCTGTTTGGTATCTACTTCTCTGAAGTACAGGCTAACACAGAAGGTCTTTGGCTAACAAAGTTCACAGATGACTGCAAACAAGGAGCCATAATCAAAACTCCTAACGATGTGGACGTCCTACAAAAGGGCCTCACTGAGACAGATGCCTGGTGCCAAAGCCATGGCCTCAAGCTCAATGCCAAAAAGTACATTGTCATCCCTTTTGGTAAAAGCTCTGTACCCATGAACTACCACATAGGCGGTAGTCTACTTAACACCAAAAGTGTGATAAGAGACCTTGGGACACAGGTGGACAGTAGCCTCTCCTTTGATAATCACATTGCCACAGTAGTCACGAAATCCTTCTACGTGGCACACCTCATCACAAAAGGTTTCTCATCTAGGAAAAAAGAGGTCATTGTTCCCCTCTACTCATCACTCATTAGACCCATTATAGAGTACAACGCCCCTTTTGGTATGTACCTCACAAGACATATACAACAACTGGAAAGGCCACAAAAATACCTCACAAAGAGGATTGCCGGCCTCAAACAGATGCCCTACGCAGACCGTCTCAAAAAACTCCAGCTTTACTCTGTCACATATCGCCTACTCAGAGGTGATCTCTGCCTAACATGCAAAGCTATGTCAAACCCAGAGCTGTTGGACATGCTCCCCTTAAAGAAATCCCAATCCCTCTGAGCTACATGCTCTAGGGACCTAAACCTTTTCACCACAATAAACAGAACATGCTGGAGGGATAGATTCCTGTCCCAGAGACTTCCCATACTCTGGAACAAACTACCTATCTATATCAAACAAAACTCCTCATTAGCACTCTTCAAGAAAAATCTTGATGATTGCATGGGAGATAGGAAATTCACCCTGGGGATCACTTCTGTGGCTCTGCTAGACAGGGGCATAGGAAAATAATTTTCTTGGGTGGCAAAAGCCAGGGTACCATTTGGCTAGGCTTATATAGGCCCTAGGGCCAATAGCCTAGTACCTACCTATGAACCTATGTACTAGTACTGTTTACTCTGGTATTGTATGGCATTGTGACTGACGCAGTTGCTCTGAATAATAAGGTATTACTCATCCCTATTGCCCACACTGTCCTACAAAATATAACTGTCTAGGAAATCCTACATAAGAGTGTTGTAATACAAGTTTAGAATGCAAAACCACAGGAGAATTATAAGACAGAAAGCAGATAGGAGATATATAGCAATATCTATATAGCACACACAACTCTGATGGACAGTTGTAGCAGACACAGCCATGGTCTGAATCCTGGGGGTGGAAGTAGGCTGCATACAGAATCATACCTCACAACTGTACAGATAAGAGCTGAATGTCCAGTATATGGGCCCATATCTGCTGCCTGTCACCCTGTCCCCCTGGGAAGTCTGTAGGATGATCCCAGATGTTTAGGCAGCAAACATGGAATACAACTGATTGTCACACATCTATGAGAACAAACCTGTCACTCTAGCAACTCCCGAAACTGTTATGAGAGTAATAAGCCAAGTATGTCCAATCTACACCCCCATGTTGTCACGCTGTGACCAGAGTGTATACAGTAACAGAGTGAGATGTATGTGCATAATACTAATGTGTAATCTGGAACCTTGTGTGGCAACATTCAGGTAGTGCTAACAAACATTGCTCCCACAGGTACGTTGGATACGAACACTGTGCTGAGAAATAAAAACCTTGATACCCTGTATTGGTACTGTTTACTCTGGTATTGTATGGAACTGTGAGTGTTGTAGTTGCTCTGAATAATAAAGTATCACTGATCACTGTCACCCACACTGTGCTACATAATATAACTGTGTAGGAAAGCATGTATATGTGAGTGGTATGTCACTAAAGGTTGAAGAGGGCACTAGTCTAGATATGTCCTGGCACACGTGCATGTGGTCAAGACATGGCCAGAGTCTGTGCAGAAAAAGTTGGATAGCTATGTGCACAACATCAACCCAGAATCTGGGAATATGTGTAGAAACAGTTAGTGTTAACAAACTTTCCCTCCACAGGTATACCAGGTAAGAGGTGTAAACTGCAGGTAAAACCAGTTCATGTATATCAATGATGACAGCCATATCACTGTCCAAACTGAGGCTATAGGGTAGTGTAGTAATACTTGTAAGGTACAAATAACAGCACTGACTAGGAAAGTAATGTGGACTACAGGAATATACTAGTTGTTAATTGACATCTTTCTCTCCCCCCCCACCATATCTCCAACAATAAACTACATACCCACCTCAACCGGTATGTAAGGACTCCACTCTTCTGATTATGTCATATTGGTTGATATATATTTAAATTTGTTTCCATGCATGTGCTATATTGAATTATTCCAGAATTGGTGGCATGGTGCCATCAATGTACCTGCATGCTGTTATTACCACTGTGGTCCCATATATGCATGTGTTCCATTTGC